>NC_143053.1:5801071-5957142 GCF_052426305.1 Pelodiscus sinensis
TATTTTAATCGCGGCTTCATTTCCCTCTTCCGATCTGGCTAATCTACATGCCTCCGTTGAAGGAGGCATGTAGTCTAGACACACCCAGAGTGTCCTTCAATCTCTACATGGAGCTGCCCACCGTGCTGCTGCTTTTAGCCAACCAGACTCCGGTTTCCACACCTTGAGGTCTCCAGCAGCACTGACTGACTCTAGTTCTGGAACTCCTTTTATAGGGTCTTCCTGTCCCCTGATTGGCTGCTTCTCCTCCCGCCATTCTAGCCTCCTTGGAGGGCTTCTCTATGGTCCTTTCCTGGGGTGAAGCATGGCAAGGCCACAAGCCACCAGCAGGGGTCTTCAGGGCCTGGTCGACCCTGTCACAGTAAGACATGGGAGGTCACTGGCTCACTTTACTTGGCACTGGTGAGGTCTCAGAAGCAGAATGGTGCCCAATATGGGCGCCTGGCTTTGGGAAAGATGTGGAGAAATCTGGGGAGAGTGCAGAGGAGAGCAACAAAAACTGATCAGAGGTTTAGAAAACCTGTCCTGTGAGGAATGGTGTAAAAAACTGAAAAACGATGAGTGAGGGGAGGCATGAGAATAGTTTTCCAATATGTGGAGGGCTGTTATAAAGAGGACAAGATCAATTGTTCTCTGTAACTGCTAAAGATGGGACAAGAAGTGATGGACTTAGTCTCCAGAAAGGGAGATTTGGTTAGATCTTAGCCCTCGGGGGCACTGTCTCTCTTCCTCATCTTTCCCTGTCCTTTCACCCCTCCATCCTTCCTTCCCCCACTCCCACGGCCTTCACTCAATGCTCACCCTACCGCCATTCTGCCTTCTGAAAGGACCAGCAATGAAATCATTCATGCTGATCACTGCTGTGTAAAGTGTCACCATTAGGCTCAAGAGTGAACGCCTGCCATGACGTCGGGAGATGGCGGAAAGCTCACACTTCCCAGAGCCATCGTTTCAGGCTGTCTGCTGACTCAGGTGGACACCTGTCAATGCACTGGTATATAGGCTGAAACTTTCTGATCCCTGCACCAAAGAGTCCCAGCAGCCAGGAGTGGAGGCCAGCTAACTTTGTTTGGAAAGATAACAGATTCTTTAGGATCTGTGTTTCATATAAGCCTCAAAAAATACATTCAGCTGGCTCTTTTAAAGAGCTCCTACTCTTTTTGCCTTAGACTCATAGATTCCTAGGGCTGGAATAGACCTCAGGGAGTCATCAAGTCCAGCCCCCTGCCTAACTCAATCAACCCAGCCAGGGCTTTGTCAAGCCGAGACTTAAACACCTCGAGGGATGGAGATTCCACCCCCTCCCTAGGGAACCCATCCCAGTGCTTCCCCACCCTCCTAGGTTTCAGTAACCGGGTTTGGTTCTTTAAAGGATTTGAAACCACAGACAGAGGAATACTTCTTTTTAGGGTCAAACAACGATTTTTTATTTTTTTCTACTTACTTTATAATTAATTTCCCATTTAAATCAATTCACTATTTTTGATTCTTTTAAGACAATAGAATATTCAAAGAAAAAGTAGAAAAACAGTACAGTTAAAAACCCCCAAGAAATAATAACTTCTCTTACAAATATACCCTCCTGATTTACCTTTAAACAATTTATGGAGTTAACAAATATATAATACTCACGGTAAGAAAGGTAGAAGCATTGCTTAAATTCAGGAGATATTCTTTTCTTGATGTTTTTCCTTTTTTGGGATTTTTCGTTGCAACTTACGACCGGTGTTGTTCCTTTTTCGGAGCTTATGTGCGGCAGCAAGATTCAGCGCCGGGGAGGGAGCTCTGGTTAATCAGACCTAGCTTTTTGGATTCGCAACCCGTCCGCTCTTGGTCTGTTTCAGCCAACCTTATCTACCCTGTGTCGGTATTTTGGTACTCCTCCACTCGCCTGACAATTGCTGACCTTAGATTTTTGTTGTCTCATTCTGCCCTTACAAAAAACTTTCTTCTGCTCCATTTGGGGTAATCAGTACTTTGTTGCATACTGCTGTCTGAGTTACTTACTTCCCTAAAAGCGGGGTTATTGTTGGCCATCCAATCAAATTTTGTTTTTATTTTTATCTCCTATATCTCACAATGCTGCCTTTCCTTTACACTTACAATTAAACTGGTGCTCATTTGATAGATTCTGGGTAGGCCTCAATACCTTCACACTAGGGAAGCAGCTTTTCCTAACATCCAACCTAGACCTCCCCCACTGCAATCCTTCATTAATTCTTGTTGCAATCCAGTCCTGTCCTTGGACCTGGCTCAGGTCGACACTAGAGAATTACTTCAGTCTAACTACAGGTTGACCTCCCTAGGAATCCTGCTGGTCCTGGATGAGGGATTTTTCTGGACCAGTGTGATGGCGCGTTGGGGGTTCCCCGTCTCCTGCACCCCGAAATGGCACAAACAGACTGCACCAGCCGGTGGAATAGAGGAAGTTTATTGCCTCTCCAGGATACAGCATAGCACAGATGTAGTCTGGTCACAGAGCTGGGCTAGGATGCCTCAGGCCCCCTTGAGTTGGGGGGAGACTGGGCCCCTAAACTCCAGCTCCTCTCCCTAGGCTGTCTCCTCCATCCTCACAGACCGCCGGCAACCAACTCACTCCCTTCCAGCCCTGCCCCCCAGCCAGGGCAGCATTCACCTTCCTTTGTTCCTCTCCATGGGGGGTGTCTGGCCACTGGTTCAACAAGTTTGGCATTACCTTGGCCTAGTGAGGTTTTCCCTGCTGGGTCTTGCTCCAGACAGCAGAGGTCACCACAGCCCAGCAAGTACCCCCACTACGTCACACCAGCGAAGGTCATTTCTGCCACCCCCCCAGCCAAGACCTCACTGCCAGCCTCCCAGCTGGTTCCCCTCTGCCACCAGCCCCTCCATGCGTAGGGCTCCCGGCCTCACCCAGGCAGCCCCATTCCCAGGATCCTGTCACTTGGCAGCCCCATGGTTGGGCTGCCGGCTGTGGTACCACAGGGCTGCCCCATTACTAGACTAGCCTCACTGCAGGGTTCCCACCAGCTCTTCACAAGACTCTCTGGTCCTGAAACATCCGTGGTCCTTCCAGACCAGGGATGTTACTGGACCGGAGAGTCCTGGTTAAGAGCGGTTCAGCCTGTACTTCACTCAGGGGGATGAAAACTCCACAGCCCAGAGCAATTCACTGATAGTGAGCTAAGCTCCAGTGCAGACAGCACTATGAGCAGGACAGCTTCTCCCACCAAAATAGTTGCCGAGTAGTAATAGAGATGTGGCTGTGTTAGGCTAGTCTAGCTGAAACAAAAAGCAGGACTATGTAGCACTTGAAAGACTAGCTTTTTGTTTCAAAATAGTTGCCGGCTGTCGTGGAGGTGTATTAACTACCCCTAGGGGAGAGCATCTCAGCACGGTCGGTGGAGCTGTGCCAATGCAGGGTTTGAAGCGCAGAGCTGCCTGTTTTCTTTTAGGACTCCCTGAAGCAGGGAGTTCCACGGGTTAATTAAATGGTATGTGAAGTTGAGAAGCTTTGGGGAGAATGTGCACCACCTGCAGAAACACAAAACCCTAGGGTTATGTCTACACGCGCGACTTCTTGCGCGAGTAATATGCAAATGAGGCTAAGCGTGGAATATCGCCGCGTCTCATTTGCATACCTAATGAGCCTCCATTTTTTTCAGAAGGGGCTCTTGCATACGAAGGAGCGTCTACACTGCCCCTTCTTGCGCAAGAAAAGCCCTCTTGCACCATGCCGTTACACCTATTACTTTTCAGGAAGTGTAGACGCTTCTTCTTGTGCAAGAGCCTCTTCTGAAAAAAATGGAGGCTCATTAGGTATGCAAATGAGGCTCGGCGATATTCCACGCGTAGCCTCATTTGCATATTACTCGTGCAAGAAGCTGCGAGTGTAGACATGGCCTAGCTGTGGGCGCTCTGTTAATCAGCTGGGCGGCATTTGAATCTTTCCTGAGTGGCCGCACCAGTGCACAGCTTAGAGGGATCACTGATACAGGGATGGCCAGAATTTTGGAGACTTCAGGGGTACAAGGGCGTGTGCCGAGGGGAAAGTCGGTGGGCGGTAGCATCCCATCCCTGTGTAGCCCCCCCTGCAGAGGTATGTGTCCCAGGAGGTGTGGCCATCAAGACTTGGAGGGAGGGTGGAGCCAGGGTCACAGCCGCTAGGCAAGAGGCAATTTGCATAATGAGCAACACTAACTCCACCCTCTTGAACAGCTGGAGCAGGGATCCTGGAGAGGCGATAGGCCAGAATCTAGCCTTACCCCTTCAGATGATCTCACCCTTCCAAAGACAACTCGAGGCCACTAGGTTTGGCCCTTACACGCTGGTGCTGCTTGCGTCAGGATTAGGGTTACCAGGTAGATTCAGAAAAGATAGCGGACACACTTGATGTGGGGGGGAGGAGGGACTAGTCGGGAGGGGAGCAGGACTGGCTGGGAGGAGGGGGTGGTCAGGGGTAGCGGGGCTGGCCGGGGGAGATCGGTAGGGTGGGGGCAGCCGGTAGGAAGCAGGGCTGGTCAGGGTGGGAGGGTTGGGGGCAGCGGGGCTGGCCGGGGGAGATCGGTGGGGAGGGGGCAGCCGGCAGGAAGCAGGGCTGGTTGTGGGAAGTGGGGCTGGCCGAGGGAGAACGGGGGGGGGGGGGCAGAAGGAGGGAAGCAGGGCTGGTCGGGCAGCGGGGGTTGAGGGAGATCCGGAGGAGGAGAACTGGCCGGCAGGAAGCAGGGCTGGCCAGGAGGAGGTCGAGGGGAGCGGGGCTGGTCAGGAGGGACCAGGGGGGAACGGGGCTGGCTGGAGAGGGAGGGGGTGGGGTGAGAATCGGCCGGCAGGGGCAGGACTGACCCAGGCACATGCAGATCCCAAGGCGCTGCCCGTCCCGCGCACGATCCCGGCGAAGCGCGAGTGAGTCTGGTTACGGCTCCACAAGGCGCTTGCCCAGCGCTCAGGAGCAGGGACGGGGCTTCTCCTCCCCCCCAAGGCGTCACTCCTACGTCAGACGCAGCCAGAGGCTCCCGGCGACGATCGCGCTCCCCTCCCAGCAACCCCCCCGCCCCGCCAGGCTTCCCTCAGGCACCCAGCCGGAAAACCAGAAAACACCGGACATTGCACGTCTGGTATTTTCTGAATTTTTTTACCGGACAGCGGGCCCAAAAATAGGACTGTCCGGTTGAAACAGGACACCCTAATCAGGGTGCAGCGTTGGACAAGGCCCTGGATGCCAACCAGCCAGACGGACAGAGCCTGCCTAAGCCCCTGGGACAGGCGGACACCCCTCTTGGCTTCCTGGGACTCTCCCCTGTTCTGCAAACGGGGGGACGGGAACCCACATGGGACGGGGAGGGAACAGGACTCGCTTTGCCCTTTGCCTCCCTCACGCCCTTTTTCCGATCGGGTCCCCGAGGCCGGAGCACAGCTGGGGGCAGGGGCGTGACCGGTGAGGGTCCGGCTCGGTTTGGGGCCCACACGGGGGGCAGGGAGAGAGACGTGGCGGCAGAAGGCCGACTCTGCCCCCTCTCGCGCGTTACCTCAACGTGCCCCTCTGCTGCCCAGCTGAGCTGGCGTGGGGCTGGTGAGTCGTGCTGCCCCCGGAGGAGCCGGGCAGCCCCGGTGGGGAAGAGAAATCACTAGTAACACTCGGCTTGGCTCGCCCGGCAGCACCAGCCTGACAACGCCCACCTGCCAGGAGGAGCCAGTCTGAGGGAGCCGGGGAGGGAGATCGCCGCCGGAGGGAAGGCAAGGGGGAATTGGGAGGGGACAGAGACCTTGCTAGCATGCAGGGCCTGAGGGGGACAGCCTTTCTGCAGCCCGCCTACACCTGGGCTGAGCGCGCTTCTCAGGGAGGCTGTGCCGGCGGTTAGAGCCATGATCTACGACTTGGGAATGCTGTGTTCAATTCCTTCTGCAACTGCTGTCTTCTGTGGCCTTGGGCCAATCCCTTAGCCACTGTGTGCGAGGGGGCCACAGCCCTGCCTCATGTGGGTGTCATGGCCGGGGGGGGGGGGCGGTGTTGTGCGGTGAACAGAGGCTCTGGTTACGAGAGCTGTGGGTTCTGCTGCGGACCCCAAGTGAAGCAGGCCGTCTCTCTCCCCTGCCCGTTACATGCGGGTGATTAGTCTTGTCTGCTGAGTGCATCAGCTCCTTGGGGGGCAGGGATCGGGGTACTCGCTGTAGGGGGCCGCTGTCGGGTCCCTCGGTGCTCTCAGATGGGGGAGGGAGGAAGGGAGATGGCGGGGGCTTTACCCCACAGGGTGACTGTGGTGACCCAGCCTCTGCCCGCCACAACCTGTGCCCTATACGGGAAGCCATTTTCGGACTGACAGGCCCACCTCAGACCCTGCCCCACCACGAGGACGGCAAGAGGACCAGGACAGGGAAAGGACCCGCTGACTTGCCCAATATCAGCCCGGTCTGCACTCAGCAAGCGGCGAGGGAGCTCGGCTCCTGGCTGGCTCCCCGTCGCATGGCACTGGCGTGGATTCCTCCAGCTGGATCCCCCGGGTCTCTGCTTTGATGTCAGTGGGATCATGGGGGATCCATGGTGGTGAATTGGCCTCCTAGCCTGGCACTTCATGAGGCTGGATCCTGTCTCCCTGCGAGCCAACCCTCTGGGTAGGGCCCTCTGCATCCTCCCGTCCTGGTCTCCTGCTCCATGGGTGTCCCCGTCTCCCTCTGTTACCCGCCTACCCACGCATACTGACAGGCTGGGCAGGAAGTTTTCCTGGATTTCATTCCTTAGCCAGCGAGGCTCCCAAGGGCCTGTCTATCCTGCAAGGGTATTTCAAAAGAAGCTACAACTATTCCCAAAATAACTATTTCGAAATAGCACATCCACACTACAGGGAAGCCTCGAAATTAGTCCGAGACAGGCTGGACGTGCTACCTCGATTTAGAGTCCCAGGAAGCACTGGGGCGTAATTACGTTGATTCATTCGCTCTCCGCCAGGCAGCCTGATGGCGAGGACCAAGACCCTCTGTAGGGCCTGCCCTGGAAGGTGCAACATGCCGGCAGCTCCAGGCAGGGCTGACACGGGGCGAGAGATCGACAAGGCTCCGTTGCCCACCCCTTTGGAGGGAAGGCAGCTCCCCCTGCCTGGAGCTGGGCGTGGTGGGGGGACCCGTCCCACAGTGCTGCTGTTAATCCTGTCATTTGCCTTGCGCTGTTCCTTGCGAGCCAGGATCAGAGGCCCCGCTATAGTAGGGTGGAAACTGCACATCCCCAGCCAGGGGTCCTCAATCTTTTCCTTTCAGAGCCCCTCCCTCCCCGGGACGCTATAAAAACTCCACCGCGTCCTCCAACTCTGCGTACGTGCAGGGGATGGTGGGTCGAGAACAGGGCGGTTATCAGAGCCCCGTGATGTTTAGTTGTGCAGGCTTCTGCCCCAGATGGCAGGGGTCAGGCTCTGGAAATGCAGTCCTGCGTGGTTGGCTTTCTGCCCTGGGCACCCCATGAGGCTAACACCTGTCCTACTTGCGGGGGGCAGAAACCTACTTGTGGCTGAGATCTGCTGTCTCAAGGGGGCTCTCTTCACGGAGCTTGCCATCGAAATGGAGCGAGTCTGGGTGAAAGGAAGTGCCGTTTGTCCCCGCCGTTATCCGGAGAGGGAACTGAAGGCCAGAGATATCCTCACCACGTGGACGGACTTAGAGGGTTTCTCTCTTCTCTCTCCCACTTCTCACTTGCAGGGCCGGTCTTAGGGGTGGGCTGCGACCGCATTTCGGCCTGACTTCCCGAATCCTTCCCCCGGGTTTCCCTGGTTACTCCCCAACCCCCTTTTTTTTCTTGACAAATTTGTGAATTTTTGAAAATTCAAATTTTTGAATTTTTGAATGAAGGGTACATCTAAATAACAGGTTTTAAAAAAAACCCATCTGGCAACCCTACGGGCAAGCTGGGCAGTCACCCGGGGCCGCCAATTGATTAGGACCGGCCCTGCTCACATGAACAAAGAACAGCAATACCCAACGTCCGGAGATACAAACAATTCAATGTTTATCGGGGCTCACTTCCAGCAGAAATAAAAGAGGCTGGGGTGAAGTTTTAAGACATAGATATTCAGGCCTGCGTATAAAGGCCTATATAAGAACAAAGTCTGATGCCTTGTCCATAAGCTAAGGCTTTTGGCTTTCATATGGAAATAGGGCACATTCCAACAATTCCAACATAGCTGCTAGCTATGGGCTACCCATGAAGGGTACATCTACACCAGTGGTCCCCAACCACTGGAGGTTGCCGTGCGCCGGGGGCGTGGCCGTTCACCCGCCGGGCGCCAGAGGGCGGGGACACTTGTGCGCCCGGGGCAGGCGCCCCCCCCCCAAGTGCCGTGCGCCCGGGGCCGGCGCCCCCTCCAAGCGTCGCACGCCTGGAGCCGGCGCCCCCTCCAAGCGCTGCGCGCCCAGAGCGCGGGCGGCCAATCTGTGGCGTTCCCGGGGTCGGTGCTCACCTTGCGCCGTGCGCCCAGGGCCGGCTCCGGCATCATGCATGCGCCACATGCCCAGGGCCAGGCCAGCCCCGAGCACTTGGCGGGCACACACAAATGCCCCCGTGGGCGCCATGGAACCCGCGGGCACCGTGTTGAGGACCACTGATCTACACAACAGGGCGAACATCAAATTCAGCTACGCAGCCGCAGCTGCATCAATTGCGTCGCTGAAATCGAAATAGCTTAATCCAGCTTTTGGCGCCATCTACACAGCCAGAAGTCGAAGGAAGAACGCTCTTCCTCTGCTTTCCCTTACTCCCTGTGAAACGGGGATTACCATGGAGTAAGAAGTCCTCCAACTCACCATTATTTCGAAAGAAAGGCTTGCAGTGTTGACGCGCACGATGTTGTTTCAGAATAACGTCAGTTACTCCGAAATCACTGCTGTGCAGACGTACCCAGAGGGACGAGCCTAGAAACTTAGCTTAAGAGCTTTCTGCCTGGCAAGGGTCCACATCCCCTCTCTCTATTCTTTATCTGTCTGGTTCTTCGACGGTTTCTGTCTCCTGTAAATTGTATTTTACTGCGTGTAAACCAATTAAGATGGTGGGATATCATTGGTTAGAAGATAATCATCGTTAGAAGATAATCAGTATGTTAGGACTGGTGAGTTGAATTTCAGGAGAAGGATTGGTTAAGGAATACCTGGAAATAGTGCTATATATATTAGGGACAAACAGGAAGTAAATGAGGGAGGAAAAAACCAAGGGAAAAAGGAAAGGAAGCTGGATTCCTGCTTGCTGGAGGTGAACCTCAATAAAGATTGAATTGTTTGCATCTCCGGACTGTGGGTATTCCTGTTCTCTGTTCATGTGAGAAGGACCAGGGGAGTGGGAGGGACTATCCCTCTAACAGACATGAACCCAGGAAGTTAAATCTTGACTTCAGATCAGGCACTAACACCCAGACTATTAAAGGTATTTCGGCACTGCACCGCTGAGCTCAGCAATGCCTTCTTACTTTAAAAAAAAAATCCAGGTTTAAGTGACATGCCCAAGGTCATACAAGGAGACACTAGCAGAGTTGGGCATTAAACCCCTCTCTCTCTGAGCCCCCTCATCCACTGCCTTTACTGCAAAACCACCTGGCTTCCTGCTAGAGAGAAGCAAATATAATTCTGGCCACCCATCAAGATCATTAATGAGGAAGCGCCCGAATCTCCAGGCAACGGCAGTGCCTCTTGTGCGCTGTGAGTTAAGAAAAGCCACTGCTGCTTTCCATGCTAATTTTATAACTTTCAAAAGCCCAGTTCCTTGCCTCCTCCTCCTCCTTATTTGTCTCTCTCTCCTCCTGCTGAGCCCTCATCCGCCAATTTGTAAGAACTTCTGCTTGGAAACTAGAGCAGAGACTCACCCACATAAGAAGGCTGGTGTGAAAATATCGGAGGCAGACGTGCTGACTAAAAACGACTCAAGGAGTTCCCTGCGTCAGGGGGGGATAAAACGGGCCTCACACTTCTTATCTTTTTAAAAACCTTGTCATTTTGAAACCAGTCCCAGAATGGTTTGGGGCCAGGCACCAGAAAGTTCTCCAGAACGCCAATACGACTTAGGGGCTGGCCAGGCCTGCCGACAGGAGTTCTGGGTCCCAGGACAGCACAGTCAATGTGCCTCCCATCTGCATTTCTTGGACTGAGCCACACATCCCCCCCCACACACACCTGGAGAAACCTCACACGCCGCTTCTCCACGGAAGGATACTCTTGTCAAACACATCCCCACTTGCCCAGAGGAGCCCCATTCCACTCATGTCTTCCCTCCCTTCCCCAGATGCAAAACACCGTATTTCATAGAATCGTAGAACTGGAAGGGACCTCCAGAGGTCATCGAGTCCAGTCCCCTGCCTTCATGGCAGTACCCAGTACTGTCTAGAGCAGTGGTTGCCAACCTGTAGATTGGGATCTCCTGGTAGATTTTGGAGCTTCTGAGGGGTTTGACTCAGAGGCTATCAAACGCCAGCGCTTCAGCTGCCCCTCCCAACTTTTTCTGTGCATCTCCTGCGCTTTGCCTAGGAGCTGCTTCCCTCTCTCCCCCGGAGCTGTCTGCTTGCTGTGCAGGGCAGGGGGAGAGAGAGGGGGGTGCCGATGTCAGGGTCCCCTCCCTCGCCACAGAACGTACGGGGGCACCACAGGGCTTGGGATGGAGGGAGGTTGCCGGATGCTTTTGAGAGTGGTGCAGGGCCAGGACGGGGTGAGCCGGCCTTAGCCCCATCACACCACCACAAGTAAGCAGTGTCCAGCTGGAGCCAGAATCCCGAACCCCTGCTGCAGTCCTGCCCCCCCTCCTGCACCCCAAGCTCCTGTCCTAGCTCTGAGCCCCTTGGACCTAAACTCCTTTACAGAGCCTGTGTCCTGAAACCCCGCCCTGCACCTCAAGCCCCACCCCAGGCTCAGCTCCGAGCCCCTCTCGCTCGAAACCTGTGTCCCAACTGCCTGGTGAAAGGGATGGGGGAAGGCGGTAGGACGGAGTGAGCATGAGAAAAAGGGCACGAAGGAGTCGGGGCAAAGGTGTTTGCATCTGAGTTAGATCTTGGATTGCACATACATTCAAAAAGTGATCTTGTGCTTAAAAAGGTTGGAGACCACGGGTCTAGAGCATCCCTGATAGATGTCTGTCCAACCTGCTCTTCACTATCGCCATGGATGGAGATTCCACAAACTCTCTGGAATATTTTTTTAACTATTAAAGAATAAGACTTTATTGTTTTAGGAGTTCTTATGTGTCCAGACTAATCTATTAAGTGTCACAGGATGTGTAATACAACGAGGCTAGCACTTAACCATGTGTAACATTTGCCAATCAGAAACTGGCTTTAACATACATTTCCCCGGAAAGAATCAAGACACCCGAGACAGGAGACGGTGAACAAAACAAAACCAGTTTGGTTTGCATTCCAAACAGGAAAATAGTTCACAGACTCATTAAATGTAAAATCTGAAAAGGAGACAGAACGCAACGTACAGACAGAAATCAACACCATGAGGCAAGGAGACGGAAAAGTGCTGGGTCAGTGTATCGCATGATGATGTCTCTTGTTTTTAAATGAAACAAACAGGCTTCATGGAGAACTGGCAGAAAGCAGCGTGTTCCAAGACCACAGCTGACTGTGTTTCAAATTTCATCATTTGATTAAAAACCAAAATGTTCTTTACCATCCAGCTTTTCTTCTTCAGTGTCCTAAGTTTGTTTTCTTGTATAAAATCCCCCTCCCAGGTAGAGACAAAAAGAAAATTCAGAATAACAGAAACCTACTTGTAAAATATACAGAGAAACAGGTCTGGTTCCTTTTCCTTTCTGGCTCCACCCCACTTGGGCCCTGAGGCATAGGAGCTCTTCTGAAAGAAGTTGCCTTTTGCTTTTTAAGAATCAGTGAATCAGATCAGCTTGGAATACCAAACAGGCATTGTGTGGACAAAAGACTGGAAAATCTAATATGAATTCCACCGTGCTCTCCAGTTTCATGAACATGAGCATCTTTGGTGGAATAGTTCCCACACTGGTCCAGATCTGCATAAGCCAGTTTTTCTGCTGTTCCCAGTACCCAGCCCTCATGCTGAAATAGTGCAGCAGGGAGAGGTGGCATGAAAGCCAACCGCTGCACCTCAGCCTCCAGCTACAGCAAACACCAGTGACGTATGCCCCCCCCCCCCCCAAGGGAAGGAGGCAGGGGGACTTTCGGCTCCAGCCACGAGGGAGGGTACGGATTTCACAAGTGGAGCTAGGGGGCTACCCTCCCTCCAGGGGAGCTGTGCCCATGCCTGTATTCCACTCGGGTGATTTAAAAGGGCCCCCTTTAAATCGCCCAGGACTCTGGGCAATTGCCCCATTTGCCTCTCTCCCCCCATCACCCTTCCATCCACCGGCCTGGGCCTGGCTGTCATTTTACTCATTATCAGAACTGGTCAAAATGTTGATTGTGGACAATTTGGATATGTCTAGACTACATGCCTCTGTCGCCAAAGGCATGTAAATTAGACGGCCCGACATAGTCAACGAAGCGGGGATTTAAATATCCCCAGCTTCATTAAAATAAAAATGGCCGCCGCGCTGTGCCGGCTCAGCTGATCGCCGGCACAGCGTGCAAGTTAAGACATGGATCGGTCGACAAGGGAAGCATAAGGGAGCAGACGTCTTTATGCTTAAATTTGACACTTTACGAATGGGCCTTAACAAAGATGCTAATTTTCTTACCCATTACAAAGATAGCTTCTCCAATTATCATCCCTAATATCATTATCTCATAGACACTAACCTCCCCCTTCACTCCCCCCCCGCCCGTTCTAAAATCTGATTAATCAATTTTATATGTGTTCACTTTTTTTTTTATTGTAGCCCTTTGGTATATATGGTGGGGCCAATTTGCTTCCACATATTGATCTGAGGAAGCGGGTCTGGCCCACGAAAGCTCATCACCTAATAAACCATCTTGTTAGTCTTTAAAGCGCTGCATCGTCCTGTCTTTTGTTTAAAGTAGAGGAAAGGTACTGACTCAATGAGCAATACAAACAAATGCCTCGGTGCATTTCTAAGTGCCAACCCCAACTCTGTTTGTAATGAACGAGACCACTGTTAAATATTATTATTCCAGTAGCAGCAGGGGGGTCCAGTCTGCATGCAAATGTAATATAAAAGGTAGGCTCTCCCTCACAAACACTTGCAGTCTAATCAGTGGAAATCACTCATGAGTCATGGGTCCTCTGGATCCCTGTGCAGAGGGCAGATTGGTTTCACATGACTCAGGCCACATGTTGTGTCTGAGACGGGGCAGGAAGCGCCAGATTGTAATCACTCCTGCCACCCTGCTGAGTTATGAAAGAATAGGAAGATAGTATTGTACTGAAAGTATTGATCTGGGCACCAGGAAATGCAGGCTATGGTTTTTGTCTCTGCCACAGACTTGCCAACTGACCTCGGGCATGTTACCTAACACCAGATTGCAACTCTTGTGATGGCACCTGTCATAGATTTCAAGGCCAAAACAGACAGCTCTGAGCATCTAGTCTGACCTTCCACATCAAACCGGCCATAGGACTTCTCTGAATGAATTCAAACTGAACCCTGTATCGGGGGTTGGGAAGAATTCTCCCCTGACCAGACTGGCACAATTAGGGTTACCAGATGATTTCAAAAAAATACCAGACACACTTGATCTCAGATGGGGTGAGGGACTGACCAGGAGAGGAGTGGGGCTGGCTAGGAGGAGGTTGCGGGGAGCGGGGCTGGCCAGGAGGGGGTCAGGAGGAGCAGGGCTGTCTGGGGAGATTGGGGGAAGGAACCAGCCAGGGGGAAGCAGGGCTAGCCGGGAGGGAGTTGGGGGAAGCAAGGCTGGCTGGGGGGGAATCGTCCGGTGGGAAGCCAGACTGTCCGGCAGGGAGCTAGGAGTAGCGGGGCTGCCCGGGGGGGGGGAATCAGCTGGTGGGGGGCGGGGCTGGCCAGGAGAAGGTCAGGGGGTGACGGATCAGCTGGCGGGGAGCAGGGCTGGCCCGGGCACACACAGATCCCAGGGTCCTGCCGTCCCGCCCACTGTCTCGGCGGGGCTCACGGGTGAGTCCGGCCCTGGGGATTCCATACTGCCTGCCCCCCCCCCCAACCCCCCTCTTCTCTACTGCATAGTTGCACCCTGCCTGGTTGGTAGCCACGCTGACGCAGTATGCCTGACGCAGTGGGAGCGTGTCTACCAGCCAGGCAGTACACAACTATGGACTGATACTCCTGATAATAATCAAACTTACCTAAGTACAAAATACCCGACGTTTCTATGTCCGCTATTTTCTCAGTTTGTTTCCCAGACAGAAAGCTCAAATACCGGACTGTCCGGTTCAAAGCCAGATACCTGGCAACCCTCGGCACAAACGATGGTGGGAAGTTTGCCTCCCTCGGGGCTTGAAATAGACTAAATGACAGAGGCCCTGGAGCATGAAGTCTTTAAATGAAGAGCTGCCAGTAACTCAGCCGGACAGAAAGGGCCTGTTGCAGGAGAAGCGGGTTCTGAGGCCTGCGATGAGCAGGAGGTCAGACTAGGGGATCGGCATGGGCCCTTTTGGCCTTAAAGTCTGTGAATTGCTAATTCAGAGCAATCTGGATCCCTTGGAACAAGGGGGCCTGGCAGGTGTAGCCCAACTCCGGGCGTGGCGCACTGTTCCACGTAGTGGCACTGAGACCACAAGAGAGCGAATAAAGAGTCTGCTCTAAGGATGGTCAATTGCGGTGATCCCGCTAAGCGTGGCGTCGATACAACGAGAATCGACGCCACGATGCGTCGAGAAGCGCCGCTCTGCACAGCTGCAGTGGGGGTAGCTCCTGGAGCCGGCTCGAGCCAGGATTGAGCAGTTCCGGCTCCTGCCGGCTCCGGGACCCACCTGCGCTGTGGCTCTCACTACATTTAACATGCAGAGGGGCAGCCTCCCCTGTCTCCCCCCTGCTGCCTCTGATAGAGGAGGGAGGAGGGGGAGCAGGGGGGAGACACCTTTTAAGCCATCTCCCCCCAGCACCAGCTCCTGTTTCCCCCCCACTTGCTGCCTCTCATACAGAGGCAGCAACGGGGGGGGGGGAGGGGAAGTTAGTAGTGGACACTCCACAGGACGGCCCGATGAGCTTATACTAGTTGACTACTCACTAGCATCCCTTTTCGCTCGTGCCGAAGAGCAGGGGCAGGGAACCGTTGCTGGGCCGGGGGCCGCTGACCCACAGAAAAATCAGTCGGGGGCCGCACACAAGTGAGAAGCAAACAAAAATCCCCCCTCACTGACACGTGGCCCCGGACTGAGACACTCCCCACATTCTCCTCGCACACCAGAGCCTGGGGCGGGCCCAGGCGAGCAGATTTTGGGTGCTGCTGCCCCGCGGCAGGACGGCAGGGGGGCTGGAGTGCTAGTGAAGCTGGGGAGGAGCGAGGCACCTCGGGGGCTGGATCCGGGCAAGTCGGGGGCCACATCCGGCCCCCGGGCCTGAAGTTCCCCACCCTTGCAGGTAAGCTCCAGCAATAATACAGCTAAGCATTAAAATCCAGAGGAGAATTCGGCCACATTTACAGGAGCGGAGGACACTGTCGTGGGAACCAGGGACCCTGAAAAGGATGTGGGGGTCGTGGGGGGCAATCTAATGCCAACTGGGGGACGGGTTAATGGGGGAATCTGGGCTAGCAGCAGAGAGGTTACTTTAGCTCTGTCTCGGGCTCAGCTGGGATCCTGTGTCCCGTTCCGACACCCCCAGTTCCACGAGGATGCTGATAAATTAGGGGGGGGGGGGTCAGAGAAGAGCGGGGTGGGAGGGGGGAGAATGTACTTACGAATATCTAGCTCTTCTATGGACCCCTGCAGCAGCAGATCTCAGAGCACCCTGGACTAGCACAGGAGCTGCAGGTCAGGACTGAAGGTCATTGGCAGAGCTGGGGAGGAGACCCCTGGACTGGAGTAGCAGAGGGGTGTCCTCAGGGTGGAGGTGGCCTGGCAGAGCTGGAGGAGAGGAAGGCCAGGGATGGAATAGCGGGGTGCCCTAGGCTGGAGAGCAGGGGGGCTGCAGGCCAGGGATGAGGGGGGCTGGCAGTGCTGGGGGGGGGGGGGGTCAGGGCTGGGAGAGCAGGGGGGCTGCAGGCCAGGGCTGAGGGGGGGCGGGCAGGGCTGGGGGCAGGGGGGGGGGGGGAGGGGGGCGGGCAGGGCTGGGATTGCAGGGGGGCTGCAGGCCAGGGCTGAGAGGGGGCGGGCAGGGCTGGGATTGCAGGGGGCTGCAGGCCAGGGCTGAGGGGGGCGGGCAGGGCTGGGATTGCAGGGGGGCTGCAGGCCAGGGCTGAGGGGGGCGGGCAGGGCTGGGATTGCAGGGGGCTGCAGGCCAGGGCTGAGAGGGGACGGGCAGGGCTGGGATTGCAGGGGGCTGCAGGCCAGGGCTGAGGGGGGGCGGGCAGGGCTGGGATTGCAGGGGGCTGCAGGCCAGGGCTGAGGGGGGGCGGGCAGGGCTGGGATTGCAGGGGGCTGCAGGCCAGGGCTGAGGGGGGGCGGGCAGGGCTGGGATTGCAGGGGGCTGCAGGCCAGGGCTGAGAGGGGACGGGCAGGGCTGGGATTGCAGGGGGCTGCAGGCCAGGGCTGAGGGGGGGCGGGCAGGGCTGGGATTGCAGGGGGCTGCAGGCCAGGGCTGAGGGGGGGCGGGCAGGGCTGGGATTGCAGGGGGCTGCAGGCCAGGGCTGAGGGGGGGCGGGCAGGGCTGGGATTGCAGGGGGCTGCAGGCCAGGGCTGAGAGGGGGCGGGCAGGGCTGGGATTGCAGGGGGGCTGCAGGCCAGGGCTGAGGGGGGGGGGCAGGGCTGGGATTGCAGGGGGCTGCAGGCCAGGGCTGAGGGGGGGCGGGCAGGGCTGGGATTGCAGGGGGGCTGCAGGCCAGGGCTGAGGGGGGGCGGGCAGGGCTGGGATTGCAGGGGGCTGCAGGCCAGGGCTGAGGGGGACTGGCAGGGCTGGGATTGCAGGGGGGCTGCAGGCCAGGGCTGAGGGGGGGCGGGCAGGGCTGGGATTGCAGGGGGCTGCAGGCCAGGGCTGAGGGGGGCTGGCAGTGCTGGGGGGGCAGGGCTGGGATTGCAGGGGGCTGCAGGCCAGGGCTGAGGGGGGCGGGCAGGGCTGGGATTGCAGGGGGCTGCAGGCCAGGGCTGAGGGGGGGCGGGCAGGGCTGGGATTGCAGGGGGGCTGCAGGCCAGGGCTGAGGGGGACTGGCAGGGCTGGGATTGCAGGGGGCTGCAGGCCAGGGCTGAGGGGGGGCGGGCAGGGCTGGGATTGCAGGGGGCTGCAGGCCAGGGCTGAGGGGGGGCGGGCAGGGCTGGGATTGCAGGGGGGCTGCAGGCCAGGGCTGAGGGGGGGCGGGCAGGGCTGGGATTGCAGGGGGGCTGCAGGCCAGGGCTGAGGGGGGCTGGCAGTGCTGGGGGGGCAGGGCTGGGATTGCAGGGGGGCTGCAGGCCAGGGCTGAGGGGGGGCGGGCAGGGCTGGGATTGCAGGGGGCTGCAGGCCAGGGCTGAGAGGGGACGGGCAGTGCTGGGATTGCAGGGGGCTGCAGGCCAGGGCTGAGAGGGGGCGGGCAGTGCTGGGATTGCAGGGGGCTGCAGGCTAGGGCTGAGAGGGGGCGGGCAGTACTGCGGGGAGCTAGGTGCAGAACAGCAGCGAGTGAGTAGCCAGGCCTGGGGAGCGCAGTCACAGCTGCGGGGGAGCTGAGCCGTGGAATACCTGGGTAGTTTCGCGGCTCAGGACTGAAGTGCTCTGCCAGCAGTGTGGGGGCGAGGCCTCCCACGCTGTGCCTGGCTCATGCTGGTGTTACTAATCTCACACATCCACCAGCACTGAGTCCCTGGCAGCTGGGCGTGAGGCAGCAAACCCGCCAGGGAATTCAGGGCTGATTTCAGCCACACTCCGGTAACAGGGACCCTGCGAATTAGAGACGCAACAAGACAGAGCCCTCTCCTCCACCCTTCTACAATCTCTACGGTTTCCCCCAAATTCAACTGCACCCCACTTAGAGCCTGATCTGAAGCCAGTGAAGTCAATAGGCTCTGGTCCGTTTTGCAGCCTTAGCTGAGAGCCAGCTGGCTTTTAGAGACACATGCGCTAAGTTCCAGTGGTCCTACGACCGCCTTCCCGTGTTTTGTGTTTGTATGAATTCCTATGCATTCCTAGGTTTGTATGTCTCCTGCATTCCTCTGTGTGATGTGCAAGCGCAAACATTCTCACTACTGCAGGAGGAGGTAGGAAGTATGTAACATTGCAACCAGCCCTACGTCTTTCTTTCTTTCTTTCTTTCTTTCTTTCTTTCTTTCTTTCTTTCTTTCTTTCTTTCGTTCTTTCGTTCTTTCGTTCTTTCGTTCTTTCGTTCTTTCGTTCTTTGGCCGTGTCCAGACTCAGGGGTTTTTTCGGGAAAAGTAGCCTTTTCCCGAAAAAACTTCCCCTGCGTCCAGACTCAAGCCGCGTTCTTTCGAAATTATTTCGAAAGAACGCGGCTTTTCTTTAGATGGCGGTAAACCTCGTTTCACGAGGAAGAACGCCTTCTTTCGAAAGTTCCTCTTTCGAAAGAAGGCGTTCTTCAATGTAAAGAGGCCGTCTTCGAAAGAGAGCATCCAGACTCGCTGGGTGCTCTCTTTCGAAAAAGCGGATTTCTCTTTCGAAAGATCCGCCTGCAGTCTAGACGCGATCTTTTGAAAGAGGCTCTTTCGAAAGATGCTTTCGAAAGAGCCTCTTTCGAAAGAAGCCTGCAGTATAGACATAGCCTTTCTTTCTTTCTTTCTTTCTTTCTTTCTTTCTTTCTTTCTTTCTTTCTTTCTTTCTTTCTTTCTTTCTTTCTTTCTTTCTTTCTTTCTTTCTTTCTTTCTTTCTTTCTTTCTTTCTTTCTTTCTACAGTCAACATCAAAACTAATGGATATGAGATGAGGGATGGACAACCCCCTAGGTCAAATGAATGAATTAATATTAAATGAACTGTAGGAAAATGCCAAGTGTGCTCCTCTTCTGTCTGGTATTTAATTTCCCAGAAAAGATGTTGAGGGATACAGCTTTTTAAATCCTGTCACGTAGTACCTTTGAAAAGACAAGTGTGTTGAGTGACATATAAATAAAGCTGTGCAAGTGCCTACTTACAGCTTACTTGCAATCCTGAAAAATAAAAGCAAATGTTTTGGGTCAAACCAAAAAGGATTTTATTTTGTAATTTTCAGCAAATTGACAAGTAAAAAAATAATCATTCCCGCTCAAAGTAAATTTTGTTTGATTCAAAACAAGGCATTTTGTTTGGACTTTGAGCTTTGTTAATGTGTTACAGTTAAATAATATTAAAGAAAATTTCAAAATGAATAGTCATTTAGCATTGATAAATGGAGCCATTTTCATTTTTAAAATGTGAAAAAACCAAACATTTACATTGTTCAGGATTTTTCTTCTGTTTTTTTCTCTCCAACTGGAGCTATTTTGTGAAATCAAAATTAGTTTGCAAAATGTTTCAGTGTTATAGAATTGGCCTTTTTTGCCAAAAAAAAAAATCTGTTGTAAAAGTTCACCCAGCTGTACATACAAATGGATTAGCTCCAAATAAGGTTATGCCATCAAGTGCCAGCAATACCCCTCTGCCATGTATACTGGCCAAATCCGACAGTCTCTGCAACAAAGGATAAATAGCTTCAAATCAGACACCAGGAATGGTAACACATAAAACTGCAGGGGAACATCTTAACTTCCCTGGATATTTAATAACGGATTTAAGAGTAGCCAGTTCTCTACAAAGGAATTTTATCACCTAGTTACGGAGGGGGACAGCTGAACTGGAGTTCATTTACGAGTTTGACGCTATCAACTTGGGCTTGAAGAAAGATATTGATTGGTTAATGCATTACAAAGGCAATTTCTCCTACCTTTGATGTCCGCATAGCCACATCAAATGCTATGAATGAGAGATAGCCAGCCTGACTGAATTAGCTTCCTTTACACTGGTCCTACAATTGACAAGTACCTGCTTTTGCTTTTATATATATCCTGGATTCTGTTATTGCCACTCCAACTCATCTGATTTACCCATGAAAGCCCATGATCTGATATATTTATTAGTCTCTAAGGTGCCTCAGGACTGCTAATTTGTTTTTAAAGTTACGGACTGATGCAGTAACCCCTCTGACACATAAAAGATGGGACGTTCTTCTGTAAATGCACCTGTGATGATGTGTCCATCCCCATCCTACCCTGGCCACTGTGGGTATGTCTATCTGCCGGCTGGCAGCAAGCTTTCCAGCCTAGACAGACAGAAGAGCACTAGCAGAGATTGAGCTAACGAGTTATAAACAGTGGCATGGGCAGCATCGCTGGCTAGCCGCCTGAGCTCAAGGTGCCTGGCCCTGTGGGTCCAAGCTTGTGTGGCTCTCCTGAGCTGTCTACCCTGCAACATCCACACTACAATTTATAGCAAGCTAGGGTAACCCATGCACGTAGTGGGCGTGGTTCACTGGCCCATGGAGTGGTAGTGAGGCCACTTACAGAGAGAAAGAATGAGTGTGATCTACAGCTGTAGTTGCAAGCTGACTTGCTTGCACCAAAGCACCAAAGGTCCCAGGTTCAGTTCTGCCTGTCGGCATTACATTAGCTCCACATGTGTCCATCCACCTGGGCTGCAAGGTACACTCTCAGCTGCAGGGTAGACATACCCTAAGGTAAGGGGTTAGCAGGTGGCTAGCTGTTTCCTGATCTGTGGCTAATTCCTGGCACGGCAGTAGCCAGAGAGTCTGGAACCCAGGGTGGGCCTGGGTTCTCCTAGCATCCCCTGCAAAGAATAGTAGAACGCCTTGGAGCAAAAGGGTCAGGAGTCTGGGGTTATTGGCTCGTCACTGGACTGCTGGCCTATTGGTCTCTTTGTTGCCCCGGAAGAGGAGCGATTATGAACAACTTGGCCAAAGGTGGAGTCACAAGAGGAAGCAGCCCAGCCCAGCCCAGGGCCAAAGGACTCATGGAGGAAACTGAGGCAGAGTTGCCACAACACCATGTACAGCCACAAGAGGGTGCTGGCTGGCAAGGCACCCCCAAACAGCATCGTACTATGCTCCTTGGCATAGCACCTGATCCCCTGCTGAGGGCAGCACAGGGTTACCGGTTCTGATCACTGTTGTAGGAGTTTCCTCGTGGCCTTTGAAGGGTCAAGCAGACCTCCGAGTTTATAGTAGCGTGGTCCTGTCATGGTGATGGGAACAAGCCTCTGATTCTCTTGCTACTTTGCAACTCAGCCACCTTCCTGTCTGCTAAGCAAAGCAAGAGCAGAAAAACCGAAGAACCCAGTTCAGCATTACCATGTGCCACTCGTTACGCCAGTAAGGTGCTAAAACACTGCCAGATGGGTACAACGGCACCCTTTTGCACCCATGCTGCCTTGGTGCGAATGCCTGTGCCAGGACACAGATGAATCAGATACAAGTATTTCGTTTAACGAGGTGGCGCGCTACCATCCATACATGGTATCAGACGCTGTGAGTGGCTGCGAAAAGAAATGTGAAGCCAGTTGGCAGAGAAACACACACGAGGAGGAATGACACACAGGAGCTAAATCAGAGATTTCAAAATCGGGATCCCTCAGCAGATTGATCTTTAATATATTGAAACACGCCAGCTGCCAGCTGAACGGTCTTTGTAATGAGATTATGAGGAAGAGGGGACTGCAACATTAGTGCAAATTAAATGGACCAAATCAGGTTCCTTCCTAGCAAACTTGGAACTTGATGTTATCCCATCAAAGAAGAGACAGAGAAACCCAACCAATGTAGAAAGATTAATTATTCCTCGACCGATTGATGTTGTTAGTCTTTGAGGACTCTTGGGGTGTGTCTAGACTACATGCCTCCGTCGACGGAGGCATGTAGATTAGCCAGATCGGCAGAGGGAAATGAAGCCGCGATTAAAATAATCGCGGCTTCATTTAAATTTAAATGGCTGCCCCGCTCTGCCGATCAGCTGTTTGTCGGCAGATCGGGGCAGTCTGGATGCGCCGCGCCGACAAAGAAGCCTTTCTTGATCGGCACAGGTAAACCTGGTTTCACGAGGCATACCTGTGCCGATCAAGAAAGGCTTCTTTGTCGGCGCGGCGCGTCCAGACTGCCCCGATCTGCCGACAAACAGCTGATCGGCAGAGCGGGGCAGCCATTTAAATTTAAATGAAGCCGCGATTATTTTAATCGCGGCTTCATTTCCCTCTGCCGATCTGGCTAATCTACATGCCTCCGTCGACGGAGGAATGTAGTCTAGACGTACCCTTGAAGCTGACAATCAAAAAGAGCATAGCTCTTTCATTCCTCATTTGGTATAGAAAGAATGGTGCTTTGGCTAAGGTGTGGTAATGTCTTTTACTAAACCATTGGGGGAGACCCAGAGTTTTGGGTTCACTGGCAATTCTGAAAAGTCAAAGCAAAAAAATCAGTTCAGATTGGCCCCAAAGTGAATTTTAAAAAAAACATTTTGTCAAATGTAATTTTGACAAAGTGGTTTTGAGATTTTTGTTTTCCCTTGGGATACGTCTAGACAGCAGGGCTATTTCGGGGTACAAAAGGTATCCTGAAATAGCTACCCCCCATCTTTTAAATGCGCCCGTTACTTTGAAATATTTTTCAAAATAACAGGAGTGCTATTTCGGCATCCCTGTAACCCTCATTCCATAAGGGTTAAGGGATGTCTCGAAGTAGTGCGTTATTCGAAATTTGGCACTGTGTAGACATGCCAGATTTTGAAATAAGCTATTTTGAAATACAATTGAAATAAAATATGCAAATTGCATAGCGCAAATTGCGTATCTTATTTCGAGTTTAGGGTGCTGTGTAGACGCACCCTTGGTGAATAACTGGGTGATATCGCCATGAATTCACTAAACATGTTGGAGTTCCCAAATCTATGTTTCACACTGGGGAAGAAAAGTTTCCGTTGAATAACGATGCTGATCTGTAATCATTGGCTCCAAGCCAGTGTCGTAGGGGCTGTGGGTCATGGCCCTCTGAAATATGTCTTCTTCTTCTCCCCACAGCGCACTGGTATGGCTTAGTGTAAGGGAGAGCACTTAGAATAACTGTACGTGTGCCAACAGTTCATGAAAATACTGTCTGCGTTTAGCACGATGCAGCATTGTTCAGAAGTCAATAGTTTTTAGGGTGACTGTGACAGGGCAGTTGCCCCACACTGGTACATAAGGGGTTAAAACAGCTCTGGGAGAGAGCTGGGAGCCAATCAGAAAAGGGCTAGAGACAGCCAATCAGGGCCCGGCTAGGACTTATAAGAAGGGCTCCTGGATAGGAGGAGCTCAGTCTCACTCCTGCTTTGGCGTGAGATGGACCTAGCTGCTTGCTGGCAGGGGTACATTGGCCAGAGCAGTGCTGGCGAAAGGCAGGGCGAGACAGGAGAGCTTGAGCTAGAATAAACCCCAGGTCGAAGCCCAGCGACAGGGGCCGAGGGAGGTACAAGGGCTGCAGAAGAGCAGGCAGGGCAGGAATAGGCAGCAGGCCCAATGCCCCTTGCCAGTGATGAAGTGACAAGTCCAGACTGCAGTTTGCCCCGTGGGATGGGGCTAGATGACGAACACCAGTGGGTCACTGAAGTGGAGGCTTAGCAGTAATGGGGCTTCTCCAGAGAGGAGGACCCCAATGCATGGATGCTGCTGTGGGGCAGTATCCAGGGAAAGAGGCACCATGGTCTGGGAGAGACGGTGCAACATGATGCAGAGCCGGGAAAAAGGCGGGTAATCGCAGGCGCGATACCAGCCAGAAGGGGGCGCTCTGGAGCTGGAAGAGCTAGTTCCTAGACTGACCAGCAGAGGTGCCACGACAAACCTTTCCCAGGGACTAAACAGCACGGCTGTGTCTAGACTGCATCCCTTTTCCGTAAAAGGGATGCAAATTAGACACATCGCAATAGCAAATGAAGCGGGGATTTAAATCCCCCCTGCTTCATTTGCATAAAAATGGCTGCCGCTTTTTTCCGGCTCGGAGCTTTGCCGGAAAAAAGCGCCAGTCTAGACGGGGATCTTTCGGAAAATAAAGCCTTTTCCGAAAGATCCCTTATTCCTTATTTTAAGAGGATTAAGGGATCTTTCAGAAAAGGCTTTATTTTCCGAAAGATCCGTGTCTAGACTGGCGCTTTTTTCCGGCAAAGCTCCGAGCCGGAAAAAAGCGGCAGCCATTTTTATGCAAATGAAGCGGGGGGGAGGGGATTTAAATCCCTGCTTCATTTGCAATTGCGATGTGTCTAATTTGCATCCCTTTTACGGAAAAGGGATGCAGTCTAGATACAGGCCACATGTGAAAAGTCAGGACAGAAGAAAGAGGCACCTCGATAAGGCAAGGCCCCAAATAGCGGGACGGTAGCTACAACATCGGGACACCCACCCTAGGAGCCTCGATCAAGTTTTTGTTCTGCGCTGCTAGCGGGGGCCTGAATCCAGTTCTTAACACGTGGAGTGATTGCTGACAGCCTGAGCAAAGAACCTGAGGATGGCTTAGGCCACAGAGACCAAACACCCCCTCACGATAGCACTGTAAAGAAACACAGGATGCCAGGCTACTGTTCTGGCACTTTTCCTACGCACCAACCTCGTTCCAAAATGTCAAAAAAACAGACACACAAGCTCTTTTTCTAGGTCTCTTGAATTTTTCTGTCTCATTACATTGAGTGGGCCTCTCATTTACTTGGGAAACTTTTAGTGATTCTCTCTATTCTTTTTCTTTTTCTTTTTCTTTTTCTTTTTCTTTTTCTTTTTCTTTTTCTTCCCCTGCCCCATTAAGGATGCTGAACTCCTGCTTCAGGAAAGCCACTCAAGTTTTTATAAAGGTTGCTCAGCAGGAGACCGACTTGTTACCCCATTGTTAACACACTGCCAGGAACCGATGAACAAAAGTGGACTCCTCGAGAAATTATACAAGCTGCGACTGGGCTCCAACACATGCAATAGCTAAAATCTTAGGTGCCGGCAAATGGAACACTGCATTGGCAGACCAGATCTGCCGTGGCAGTTCAATACGTTAACGAAAGGATGTTTCGTACAATCCTCTAATGAAACTTCGTATGCAGCAAAGCCAACAGCCTCACCGGGTTCCTGGGCAAGGTGTGTGTGGGGGGGGGGGGGGCTGCTCTGTGTCCCCAGAAGGGGCATGGCTGGATGGAAAGGGTTGCGGCTGGTGCTAGGCAGGCCTCAGTGCTGACCGGAATGCACTCCGGAAGCGATTTAAAGGGCCGGGAGCTCCGGTTGCCGCCGCCGCTGCTGCAGTAGCAGCTGTGATGGCCAGGAGCTCTCGGTCCTTTAAATCGTTTCCGAGAACTCCCGGCATCGCCAGGCCCCAGGTAATGACCCCCTTTCCCCGCCCCCTCAGCAAGTCTGTTACTGTGCTAGCCCAGCAATCCTTTCCCAATCCAATACCATCCCAGAATCCCTCACTGCTTCACTAAGCCCACAATGCACTGTCCATTTCCCATGATACATGTAACACTGGTTGAACCTCCCAAATCCGGGACTCTCTGCTCTGGCAACATCCATGGTCCAGCAGGGTCACAGATGTTGCTGGACCAAAGAGTCCGAGAGATGGAGAGCGGGAGCCAGCCGGGAGAATGCAGGGCTGGAAGCGCTAGCTGGGCCAGCAGTGGCTGGGACAAGTGGCGGCTGGGGACCCTTGGCCCAGCCGGAGAACTCCTAGCATCAGCAGGACCATGTGGTGAACAGGGAGCCCCCGCCCCAGCCAGAGAACCTCCGGCTATAGCAGGGCCGGGTGGCAACAGGTGAGCCTTGGACGAGGAGCCCTGGGGAATCCTCAGCGGCAGCAGGGCAGCAACATCTGAACAGGGCTGGTGATGGCCGGGTGAACCCCTGGCAGCAGCGAGCAGGCGTCCCAGCCTTGGGAGCCTGGGAGTGGGGCAGCAAGCAGAGGAGCATTGGTCCCTGGCCTGGCAGATTCCCTGGTTTGGGACCACTCAGGTCCTGATGGTGCCGGACCAGGAAGATCCAACCAGTATTGGTATTTCGTCTCTTTCACCCAGCTCCGGAAGCTCCAAAATATAACTCTAGCATTGGGCGCTGAAGCCTGTAGGTGGCTTCATTTTCAAAAGAGCGCCTCCCAGTGAAACTCCTTCCTATGAGTTTAGGAGCACCCCCTTTCTGAAGAATGAGGGCAAAACAACTGAGCAAAGGACAGGAAGAGAACAAAACACCTGCTGACAGGGAGACAGACATGTCTCTCTCTCCAGGAAACCATTCTTCACTTTCTGTAAGTAGGGTAAAGTTTAGATAAATCCGTTAGGTTTTATTGTTTTATGGTTTGGGTATGGGATCTGATGTCTGTGCACTTCCAAAAAAAATATTTTGGCTTTCCTTTGTAACTAAGTTCTAGGCCCCTGGTGGAGTTTCTCCATGAGTATATTATTTTGTTACTTTGCCATCTAGTCATGATGCTTGTAACAGGAATATTGTGGTGATAATAAAAGTTCTTTCTCTTTTATTTTTATTAACCTGGTATTGGTTAATTTTTGTGTCCTGGTTTGTACCTTAGGGGTGAGATTTCCCAAGTAATCTCTCCTCTGATTTTTGTATCAATATTTGGGTGGTGGCAGTGGAGTTTTAATGCCCAAAATCTAGGTTGTTAAGATTGGGGGGCTGGGGGAGTTTTATACCAAAGCCTGGTAGATAAGGTTTTGGGGTTACTCTTGCTGGCCCCCACTTCTGCATTTATCATGCCAGAGTGGGGAAGGAGCCATGAAGAGAGTGAGAGAAAGAACCCGAGGGCGTGTGTTGGTCTGAAAGAAAACCAATCTAATGAAGAAACGCCCAAGCAGCAGGTAATTCAGGATAACCAGTGCACATGGCCTTTGCTAGCCTGGCTTGGGTGAGCTTCGAGGAGAGGTTGACCATGATGTGCTACGCAAGGTAAGGTAAAGTGCTCCCCTAGGGAAAGCTGAAATGGCTCCCAAACTCTGCCTAGCTTTGTGATCCTGCAAACAATCAGCTCTTTACAAAACTACAGACATTCGGGAGAAGCCTAAGTGGAAAATGAGGAACTAAAGAGGAGGAATGAAGGTTAGAGCTGTCAGAATCCACAAGTGGGTGGCGGTAAACTGTCTGGCATGGCTCACAAAGGCACATCTTAGCTTCAGGGCAGACTGTTATAACCCAGGGTGCAAACAGCAATCAGGCTGAATTCTGCGCTTAGATTTCACCAACCTAGCCCCACGTGCGACTCCCTCAGGTGCTAGATCAGTCCTGAAGTCACCAGCTGGGGACACCAATCTATCTCACCACCTTTGCCCCCCAAAATCACAGCAATATTCAGCTGATGCCCAGTCCCAAAGCTCCAGTTACTTACCCCTGGTCGGTGGTATCTCTGCTCTCCCCACGGACAGTGCTTCTCACCAATCCTATAATAAACGAACTAAGGATTTACTAACTAAGAACAAAGACATGAGAGTTAATTAGGAAATTAAAGCAGGTCAAATACACAGCCAGCTGTGTCCACTAGGATCAAGTGAGCAGGATTGATGTCCTGTGTCCTATGAGTAAGTGACCATCATAGGTTCCAATAGATGCTGTGGTAACATGCCACTGTCCGGGCCGGTCTACACTGCTGTTAGACGCCTATGGCTGGCCTCAGCGAGATGACTTGGGCTCACAGAACTGTGTTTTGGTTGTGTACTTCTGGGTCTGAGCTGCTGCCTGTGTTCTGGGATGTTCCCATCTAGCAGGGTCCTGGCAGCTGGTCTTGGATGTCCACCATGCAGTGAAACCACCCTATAGCCACCTCCTTCATGCCTGAGCCATATCACCGGATTTTCATCGCAGTGCAGACGTATCCCTCTTCGGCTTGAATGGGCCTTCGTGTGTCAAGACCAGCACTTTCCATTAATGAAGGCGTCTTTCCTGCCTGGTGAATCACCCCATTACAAGAGAGCTGTTCAGCAAACACTCAATTGTTTGGTTGTCAATGAGACCAATCGATGCAACATCCTCCAAACATTTCCTCGGATCTGAACACATCCTGCTGAACGCAGCGCCTGCTTGAACACTGCTAACACACAGGCCATCCAGGCTGGCTTCCGGCTTCTCTTTTGTCAAGTGTTCAGTGTGGCCAAGAGACTTTGGCGGGAGCTGGCACCTGGTCTGCCAATGTCACAATAGAGTCGGGGATTAAAGCACAGCAAGGATGAATAACAAGGATACTTGCATGAATGGTGTCTGTTAGGGTATGTCTACACTACAAAGTTAATTCAAACTAACAGCCGTTAGTTCGAATTAACTTTCATAGGCGCTACACAGGCAAACCGCTAGTTCGAACTTAATTCGAACTAGTGGAGCGCTTAATTCGAACTAGGTAAACCTCATTCTACGAGGACTAACGCCTAGTTTGAATTAAGTAGTTCGAATTAGTGCTGTAGTGTAGACATACCCTTACTGAACGAGGGTGATTCACACTGTCGTGCCCAGGGATACAACAACTGCCAGGTGTCAGGGTGGGAAGAAATGTTTCTTTCCGGCAGATTAGCAGGGAATTTGGGGGCAGGGGGCGGTAGCCAGGAGACCTTCTGAAGCACTTAGTAAAGGAGTCTTGGGGCACCTCAAAGCAGGAGTGGGGATCCTTTTGGGGGTCAGAGGCTGCTGACTCACAGAAAAACCAGTCGGGGGCTGCACACAAATGAGAAGAAAAAAAATCCAATCGAACCCTCATTGACATGATCCCCGATCTTCCTCTTGCTAACCAGAGCCGTGGGGGTCCCAGGCTAAGAACATAAGAACGGCCAGACTGGGTCAAACCAAAGGTCCATCTGGCCCAGTACCCTGTCTGCTGACAGTGGCCAATGCCAGGTGCCCCAGAGGGAGTGAATCGAACAGTTAATGCTCAAGTGATCTCTCTCCTGCCATCCATCTCCACTCTCTGACAGAGGCTAGGGACACCATATCTAATCCATCCTGGCTAATAGCCATTTATGGACTTAACCTCCATGAATGTATCTAGTTCTCCTTTACACGCTGTTATAGTCCTAGCCTTCACAGCCTCCTGAGGCAAGGAGTTCCACAGGTTGACTATGCACTGTGTGAAGAAGAGCTTCCTTTTATTTGTTTTCAACCTGCTGCCCATTAGTTTCATTTGGTGGCCCCTAGTTCTTGTATTATGGGAACAAGTAAATAACTTTTCCTTATTCACTTTCTCCGCACCACTCATGATTTTATAGACCTCTATCATATCCCCCCCCCCCTTAGTCTCCTCTTTTCAAAGCTGAAAAGTCCCAGTCTCTCTAATCTCTCCTCATATGGGACTCGTTCCAAACCCCTCCTCATTTTAGTTGCCCTTCTCTGAACCTTTTCTAATGCCAGTATCTTTTTTGAGACAAGGAGACCACATCTGTACGCAGTATTCCATGGCTTTATATAAGGGCAGTAAGATATTCTCCATCTTATTTTCTATCCCTTTTTTGATGATTCCTGACATCCGGTTTGCTTTTTTGACTGCCGCTGCTAGTAGATTTTGTGTGCTCCAGCCCAGCGGGAGAGCACCATCATGGGTTCCCCAATTCTGGGGGGAGCCCCGAGCCTCGGGGGACAAATCCAGGCAAGCCAGGGGTTGCATCCAGCCCCTGGGCGTTAGGTTCACCATCCCCGCTTTAAAGATTTATTTGGGCATGAGCTTTCGTGGGAAAAAAATCTCACTTTGTGATGCAACTGACGCAGTTTTTTTACCCATAAAAGCTGATGCCCAAATAAATTGCTTTATCTTTAAAATGCCCAGAACTCCCTGTTGTTTTGGCAGATACAGATTAGCAAGGTGACCCTTCTGAGACCTTCTCAGGGATTGTCCGCTAAGATCTAGTGGGCAGGATGTCTCTCCTGTGTCCAAAGGGTTTTGCGTGTTTTTGATCACATCCTTCTCTTCTGTGTCCCTCAAGAAAAACCTGTCGGAGCTGCCTGCTTATTTGCCTTTAAAGTGCCAGGACAGACTCCAGCAGCCCAGCAGGAAGGAGCCAGAAAGAAAAGAACAACAAAGGAAGACAGCGGAGGGGCTGAAGTGAGATAATTTTAGCTGCTCTAAATGGCACTGGCAATGTGCAAACATATTGGCGAGAAAAGAGGCGAGAGAAGAAAAAAGGGAACAAAGGCTGCTCTGCACGCCGGATGCCCAAATATGGAGCCAAAGCGGCGTTTCGTCAGGGCTCCGAGCCTGCCGAGAGCTGGCATTGGCAGGAGTCGCTCTGCGGACTGGCCGGGGAGTTTCACCCCCTTGAATCAGGGCTGGATGCAGCCCTGGCCACATGCTGTGCAGAGTCCTGCAGCGTGGCAGGCTCCGGGAGCACCCCGAGCCTTGGCAAACCCCAGCATCCTGTTCCCTGGCACAACACAGTACCCTGAGCCGTGGCATGCACCAGCATTGCATGTCCTGGCACCCTGACCTGGGTGCATCCCGGCCTTCTCTACCTCCTGCATTCTGATGTGCCCCACCACCGTGGCAGGCCCAGCACCATGGCAGCCCCAGTGCCCTGTTCTGTGGCAGGCCCAGCACTGTGGAAGGACCCAGTGTCCTATTCTGTGGCAGGCCCAGCACCGTGGCAGGCCCCAGCGCCCTGTTCTGTGGCAGGCCCACCACCGTGGCAGGCCCAGCACCATGGCAGCCCCAGTGCCCTGTTCTGTGGCAGGCCCAGCACCGTGGAAGGATCCAGTGTCCTATTCTGTGGCAGGCCCAGCACCGTGGAAGGACCCAGTGTCCTATTCTGTGGCAGGCCCAGCACCGTGGAAGGACTCAGTGTCCTGTTCTGTGGCAGGCCCAGCACCGTGGAAGGACCCAGTGTCCTATTCTGTGGCAGGCCCAGCACCATGGTAGGCCCTAGCGTTCTGTGCTGTGACACCCCCCAGATCGCCGGGTCAGCTCCCATCCGTCTGTCCAGAGCTCTCCGTTGTGTTCCACACCCAGCCCTGGCAGGGAATGTCGTGCCAGTGTCTCCATCAGTCCTCGGTGGGTTGAACCCTCCCCTCAAGCCACAGGGCATCAGCCTGATCCAGAGTCCATTGCCACCCAGGGGAATGGTTCTGTCAACTCCAATAGGGTTTGGATCAGGCCCCGGATGCGGGTGAGTTCCCAGCAGGGTTCCTTGCGGAGGCGTGGTGCGAGGGGAGGAAGGGAGATGACCTGAGTGCCATCCCCGTTATCTCTGTGCCGTACGTTGCTAGTGTGAGCCCACTGCATTGCACACCTGGGTTGGCAGTTGCTGGAGCCAGGTCTCACAGCCGTGCTAATGTGTCCAAGCTGCACTGCCCAGCCCTTCGGACTCGGGGCTGTGGTTTGAGCTGCGTCCACACTGCAAAAAGGACAGGGGCTGGACCTGAGACGCAGCAGGACTCGGGCTCTGACCCATCCCCAGCAGGGCCCCAGGACCAGAGGCGCCAACAGCTTCCGCGGGGCCCTGGGCGTGTTGGGGGAGGAGGGATGGCTCTGGGCTCTTGGAAGGGGCGGGGCCTCAGGTGGAAGGGGTGGAGCCAGGCAGGCAGCCCTCAGAGCCTCCCGGAGCATGTGCTCCGGCGGTGATTTAAAGGGCCCAGGGCTCCAGCAACTGTTGCCATGGTAGCAGTGGTGGTGGTGACTTTGAATCAACAGGCCCCAAGGCAACAGCCTCACTTAACCTCCTCTGCCCCATCGGCAGGCCTGCCCAGGACCTGGGTCCTTGCTCTGCTGAGTCAGATGGGTTTGTCTGTGGCTGGAAGGAGGGCTTGGCTCAAACCTGAGTCACGCCCGGGCCGTGTAGACATGTGCCTGCAAACCCTTGCACACACGAATTACCACTGACGTCTCTGGGGCAGCTCTCTTCCCTAAGGGTAGGCTGCCCGTAATGCCAAGCCCCCCACTCTTACAGGCTTACGACCTACGTGCCTGCTTCTGGGGGGGTCACTGACAGGGCGCCGGGTGTCTCCTGCTCCTGGGGCGGGGATGCTGGCCGGCTGGGGCTCTGAGCTATAGAGCAAAAGGCAAAGAGAGTAGGGAAGTGACAGACCCCAGACATCAGTGGGTTTCGCCTGGCCGGAGCCTTGGGAACAGGGCTGGCATGTTTGCTCCTAGGGGTACGTAACGCCCTTGGCTTGCTGCTAGGATGCCAGCCAGGGAGCTCCGATGGGGGGCTCAAAATCTACTGGAGGAGACTTTCCAGGCACGGTGCTGATTGTGACCAAACCCGGTCTGCCAGCTGTCTTTGGGGGGCGGGGGCATGGCCCACCCAGGATAGGAACGCTGATCCCTGGCTCTGTTTCTCAGCAGTGTCCGGGGGGTGGAAGTGACACAGGATGACGGCATCTCTGCCCCCTCTGCCTCCTGCTCTGAGCCATTCCTCCTCTCACCTCTGACTGTGTCTGCCCTGCAGGAGATCTCGCTGTGCTCTGGCGCGGGGTGTGCGCGGGGGTGTGTGTGTGTGAGGGTACGGAACGACAGCGGCACGTATCGGAGTCTGGGCTTCTAGGAGATCGCTCTCTCTCCACCTGACACACGCTCAGCCCACGCGTCTACCCCTCCCACTCCTCACCCCCCCTTCTCTGTCATCCTCTCATTCCCCCTCCCCTTGCTGCCTCCGCGCCCACACGGCCGGGAGCAGACACAGAGACGGGCTGTTCTCCCGGCATGCCACGCCGGGCCTGGGGAGATCCTGACCAAGCCGTGTCAGGCGTGTCATCAAGGTCTCCCATTAGCATGGATTATCCGCCCCCAGTTGCTGAAAACTTGACAAAAGAGAGACGGTGTGTGTGTGTGTGTGTGTGTGTGTGTGTGTGTGTGTGTGTAAATCCCGTTATCCTCCCCCAAGACGGTGTGTGCGTGTGTGTGTGTAAATCCCGTTATCCTCCCCCAAGACGGTGTGTGTGTGTAAATCCCGTTATCCTCCCCCAAGACGGTGTGTGTGTGTAAATCCCGTTATCCTCCCCCAAGACGGTGTGTGTGTGTAAATCCCGTTATCCTCCCCCAAGACGGTGTATGTGTGTAAATCCCGTTATCCTCCCCCAAGACGGTGTGTGTGTGTGTGTGTGTATGTAAATCCCGTTATCCTCCCCCAAGACGGTGTGTGTGTGTGTGTATGTAAATCCCGTTATCCTCCCCCAAGACGGTGTGTGTGTGTGTGTGTGTATGTAAATCCCGTTATCCTCCCCCAAGACGGTGTGTGTGTGTGTGTAAATCCCGTTTTCCTCCTCCAAGACGGTGTGTGTGTGTGTGTAAATCCCGTTATCCTCCCCCAAGATGGTGTGTGTGTAAATCCCGTTATCCTCCCCCAAGACAGTGTGTGTGTGTGTGTGTGTGTGTAAATCCCGTTATCCTCCCCAAGGCGGTGTGTGTGTGTATGTGTGTGTGTGTTTGTTTGTGTAAATCCTGTTATCCTCCCCCAAGACGGTGTGTGCGTGTGTGTGTGTAAATCCCGTTATCCTCCCCCAAGACAGTGTGTGTGTGTGTGTGTGTAAATCCCGTTATCCTCCCCAAGGCGGTGTGTGTGTGTGTATGTGTGCGTGTGTGTGTGTGTTTGTGTAAATCCTGTTATCCTCCCCCAAGACAGTGTGTGCGTGTGTGTGTGTGTAAATCCTGTTATCCTCCCCCAAGACGGTGTGTGTGTGTGTGTGTAAATCCCGTTATCCTCCCCCAAGACGGTGTGTGTGTGTGTGCATGTGTTTGTGTAAATCCCGTTATCCTCCCCCAAGACGGTGTGTGTGTGCGTGTGTGTGTTTGTGTAAATCCCGTTATTCTCCCCCAAGACGGTGTGTGTGTGTGTGTGTGTGTGTGTTTGTGTAAATACCGTTATCCTCCCCAAGACGGTGTGTGTGTGTGTGTGTGTGTAAATCCCGTTACCCTCCCCCAAGACGGTGTGTGTGTGTCGGTGTGTGTGTGTGTTTGTGTAAAACCCATTATCCTCCCCCAAGACGGTGTGTGTGTGTGTGTGTGTAAATCCCGTTATCCTCCCCCAAGACGGTGTGTGTGTAAATCCCGTTATCCTCCCCCAAGACAGTGTGTGTGTGTGTGTGTGTGTAAATCCCGTTATCCTCCCCAAGGCGGTGTGTGTGTGTATGTGTGTGTGTGTTTGTTTGTGTAAATCCTGTTATCCTCCCCCAAGACGGTGTGTGCGTGTGTGTGTGTAAATCCCGTTATCCTCCCCCAAGACAGTGTGTGTGTGTGTGTGTGTGTAAATCCCGTTATCCTCCCCAAGGCGGTGTGTGTGTGTATGTGTGCGTGTGTGTGTGTGTTTGTGTAAATCCTGTTATCCTCCCCCAAGACAGTGTGTGCGTGTGTGTGTGTGTAAATCCTGTTATCCTCCCCCAAGACGGTGTGTGCGTGTGTTTGTGTAAATCCCGTTATCCTCCCCCAAGACGGTGTGTGTGTGTGTGCATGTGTTTGTGTAAATCCCGTTATCCTCCCCCAAGACGGTGTGTGTGTGCGCGTGCGTGTGTGTGTTTGTGTAAATCCCGTTATTCTCCCCCAAGACGGTGTGTGTGTGTGTGTGTGTGTGTGTGTTTGTGTAAATACCGTTATCCTCCCCAAGACGGTGTGTGTGTGTGTGTGTGTGTAAATCCCGTTACCCTCCCCCAAGACGGTGTGTGTGTGTCGGTGTGTGTGTGTGTGTTTGTGTAAAACCCATTATCCTCCCCCAAGACGGTGTGTGTGTGTGTGTGTGTAAATCCCGTTATCCTCCCCCAAGATGGTGTGTGTGTGTGTGTAAATCCCGTTATCCTCCCCCAAGACGGTGTGTGCGTGTGTGTGTAAATCCTGTTATCCTCCCCCAAGATGGTGTGTGTGTGTGTGTGTAAATCCCGTTATCCTCCCCCAAGACGGTGTGTGTGTGTGCGTGTGCGTGTGCGTGCGTAAATCCAGTTATCCTCCCCCAAAACCCCGTTGCTTTGTGAGGTCAGTGGTGACGCCAGCTATTTGGGGGGAAACCAGTGAAGACATCTGGGATTCTCAAAAGATCCTTGACAAAACCTGATGCCTCTGGAATTACGTGGGGCTCAGCAGTGCAGAGATCAAGACCCTGCCAAGCATCCTAAACAGCCCAAGGGAAGGAGGGTTATCCCCACGTCCCAGAGAGATGCGACGATCTGCCCAGGGGTCTCTCAGAGAGATTGTGGGACCCCAGGCTGAAACATTCTCTCTTACCTAAAAGGAGAAGACAGCGGCTCATGTAGCCACCCCCACACCCACAGCCTCTGGGCGGCATTTCCTCGGAGCACAATTTGTGTATTTTGAAGGGCGCCAGGTTCAGGAGGAAGCTATCGAATTGACTGGGTTTGTTTCAACCTTAAGAGCCGGATAGTGAAGGCTGGTTCTCAGTGGGGGTCATGGGGCCGTGCTGCAGTACCTCGGTGGGGCCAGCAGGAGGCGCTGTGTTTCAGGGAGGCATAACCCCCAGGAGGGGCGCTGTAGCAGGCAGTGGAGGAGAAGGGAGGGGGGAGCTTTCTTTCCGCTCTCCCTTGGCACGGTCACATTCACAATCAGGCCGTTGGTGAATTTAGTGCAGTGGAAAGGATCATGGAGGCCTTGAGTCAGGATCGAGCCCCGTCCGCCATGCACGAGGCCTGGCCTCTAGGCAGATTAATGAGCTCAGCTGCCTTGCAGTTGGACTGCCTGCTTGGCTGAAGGGAGGCTCCTATGCCTACCCTTTTCCTATCCTTGTTTCTGCCCTATTATAGTCTGTTCTTGCCCTGTCCCCCTGCTTGGTCCCTGACTCCAACCATTAGCTATCACTACCCACCTCCCAGTCCTGACCTCTTGGGGTATGGCTAGATTGCGGGGGGGGGAGGAAGTTTCGGGATACCAAAAGTAGCCTGAAAAAATGTCACCACGACCAGGGAACACGTTTGCTCTTCCGCTTTTTTTGCGGAAGAGCAAACACACTCTTTCGGAATCGCCTGTGTTCCTCGTTCTACGAGGAAGAAGGGAGCTTCCGGAAGAGGGGTTTTTTTCTGACATTTGGCCCAGTCTAGATGGGCCAAATGTCAGAAAAGCCTCTTCCAACAACAGGATCGGGAAAAGGTATGCCAAATGCAGAGCGCATTTTGTGTACCCTTTTCCGACAAAAACTTGTAGTCTAGCCGTACCCTTGGAGATCGGTGTCACTGGGCCGGGTGAATTTCCCATGCACAGAACCCCTGTTAAATATACACTGTCTTTAGTGATTATTATTTGTCATGGTTAAAAGAATCAACCATTCCCTGGGATGTTCTCACCCCCATGGATGAATGGGGAATCAGGGCCCATATAGTCTCTGGTCTCTCTTTTGAGATGCCAGTTGACATTTTATTATGGCTCTGTTACAGGCAGTTTTACAAGTGTAACTGAATACATAGGCAGTTAGATCTTGGACACATTGCCTCTGGTAACTTGTTTGCCCAGCCTGTGAATTGGACGGAATCAGTTATTAGGCCCAGAGCAGCTGCCTGGATGATTCACACTCACGAGAGAACCAGCGCGAGGTGTCACGGCATTATGCCAATACATGGATGGCAGCAGTGCCCGCTCCGGCCTTGCAACAGGAGAAGACAGATCTGCCAATCAGGAAACTGAAAGCCAAGATGGTTTTCCATTGTGTGTTTTTTTCCTGCCTTCTAGAATTGCCACTTTGGGTCACACCATGGTCCATCCACTTTGCTTCTTATCTCCTACGGGAGCCAGCACCAGATGCTTCAGGAGACAGTCAGACTCCTTAGTAGACAGATGTGGGACCAGCTGCTGCCGATATGATCTCAACTTAACCTGGGCAGGCTCCTTCCCACAGCTGTCTCTGTCTTCCTCTATCTCTTTTCTCCTCCCAGTCTCCTTGCTCCTAACCAGGCCAGATTCACCTCTCATGTAAACTGCTCAACGTCCAATAGTCACTTCACGGAAGTCAAGGGAGTTACACAGGTGTAAAACTAGGCTAAGAAAGCTCAGAATCAGGAAATAACCTCCCCCTTCCTCTCCATCAGCCGTGGCACGGAGTCCCCAGAGCCCACGGCGCACAGGTACTCCACTGCTCACCTCAGCAGACAGACAGCGGCTGCCTGCATTTAACCCAGCGGAGTCTCTCTCAGGCTAGAAGAGTTTAGTGGATGAAAGCAGGGAGGATAATTGATCAAAGAAGCAATCAATGCCGATGTAGGTTAAACAAAACCCACACAACAGCGCGAGGCAGCAGAAAGCAAACCAGGGAAGATAAATGACCTGCAACCCAGGTCAGACATTTGCAAACCGGGGGCTAGTTTGTCGGCAGGGGCTATTGCTAAGATGGCAGCTGGCTGGGTAAGGACACAGGTCAGAATGCAGCCTGGGGGGCTAGGATAAGAGGCCTGTGCTACATCTACACTCACGTTATTTCGAAACAGCAAGGTGAGTCCACCCACCAAACCCGTTATTTCAAAATTATTTTTTAAAAATGGCTTCTTATTCCGAAATAATAAACCCTCATTTCACGAGGAATAACGCCTATTTTGAAATAGCTATCCGGGAGTGATTAGTCCGAAATAGCTTATTTCAAAATAAGCGCATAGTGTAGACATACCCTTGGTGAATGAATGGAGCCCATTCACTAGTGGAGAGGGTAGTGCCCTAGTTTGGGCCTCAGGGGAGCTGGTTCTCACCGTAGGTCTTCTGCTAGTGCCTCCATTTCTCCTTCTGTAAAATGGGGACAGTAATTCCTCTGTGCTCTGCACTGATTAGACCTCAATTGGAGTATTGTGTCCAGTTCTGGGCACCACATTTCAAGAAAGATGTGGAGAAAGGGTCCAGAGAAGAGCCACAAGAATCTAGAGAACATGACCTATGAAGGAAGACTGAAAGAATTGGGCTTGTTTAGTTTGGAAAGGAGAAGACTGAGAGGGGACATTATAGCGGTTTTCAGGTATCTACAAGGGTGTCACAAAGAGGAGGGCGGAAAATTGTTCTCCTTGGCCCCTGAGAATAGGACAAGAAGCAATGGGCTTAAACTGCAGCAAGGGAGGTTTAGGTTGGACATTAGGAAAAACTTCCTAACTGTCCGGGTAGTTAAACACTGGGATAAATTGCCCAGGGAGGTTGTGGAATCTCCATCTCTGGAGATATTTAAGAGCAGGCTGGACAGACATCTATCAGGGATGATTTAGATGGTGCTGGGTCCTGCCGTGAGAGCAGGGGGCTGGACTCGATGACCTCTCGAGGTCCCTTCCAGTCCTAGTATCTATGATTCTATGAATTACACTGTCCTCCCTGGTGAATTGTGTGTTGAGACCGGCTGGGGTGTGTTATGATAGTGGAAAGAGGGCCTGAAACATAAGCCTTTGTATCAGAGGCCTGGTCTGAGGCCCGCAGCCTCAGCTAAAGTGGTGCTCCAAGCTTTGCTGATATAAAGCCAAGTCCGGCTGTGTGCCAGAGGCAGGCTTTGCTCACAAAATCCAGCAAGAACAGGGCCGATAGTGCAAAAAGACACGTTCCTAATCAAGACTAGGCACAGGGCATTAGGGTTACCAGGTGGCTTAAAAAAAATACCGGACACCCTTGATCTCAGATGGGTGGGGGGGACATTGGCTGGAGGGGGAGCAGGGCTGGCCAGGAGTATGTGTGTGTATGGGGGGGCTTGGGGAAACCGGCTGGTGGGAAGCAGGGCTGACCGAGGGGAGGGAGGGTCGGGGGTAGCAGGGCTGGCTCGGGGAGATTGGGGGGGGGGGGAGGACAGGCCAACGGGAAGCAGGGCTGGATGGGGGGGAGGTCAGGGGGAGCAGGGCTGGCCGGGGTGGGGGAGGGGAGTAGCAGGGGGAGAGAATCGGCCGGAGGGGAGCGGGATTGACCCAGGCTCATGCAGATCCCGGGACACTACCCATCCCGTGCACAGTCCCGGAGAAGCACGAGAGAGTCCGGCCCCAGGGATTCTCTCCTATCCCTGCACCGCCCCTCCTCACGTAGTTGTGTACTGCCTGGCTCAGAGACACTCTCATGCAGAGTGAGCATGTCTACCAGCCAGGCAATTCCCAACGAGGTACCGATACTCATAATAATAATAAAACTAACCTAATTAGAAAATACCAGACATTTTATATGTCCGGTATTTTCTTAATTTTTTTCCCAGACAGACCCATCAAATACTGGACTGTCCGTTTCAAAACCGGACACCTGGCAACCCTACAGGGCATTCACACAAACACGTCCCAGGAGGATGGTACCCGAACACCTCAGCAGCAACACATTCCCCAAAGATAACAGGAACGCGCCGATCCATTTAAAGAGGAGGTTAAAGTGACAGCATGATGAATGAAAATGTTTTGGAATGAGGCTACAAGTGGCATCCGAATATGTCAGAGGGTGGCCCTGGGCCACGTCAAAGGGCCTTGTTTATGTCGGTGAAGAAAGAGGTCTCTCAGAGGAAGTGTCTTTGGCCAGCTGAGGCGACAGTGAAAAGTCCTGCCACAAATCAAGCTGCGTCCATCGTCACAGACCTGAAGTGCACCTGTAGCAAGTATAAGGCACCAGTGCCATGTTTCTTCAACCATACATCTTGCTGGGTGCCTTCATACGCATTCTGTAGCCATTGGGCAGTTTGCTCAGGTCTGCTGGGCCGGCTACCTGCATGGGACTGGGAAGGCGCACAAGGACCCTCTTTCCCATATGAGGAGAGGTTAAAGTGACTGGGACTTTTCAGTTTAGAAAAGAGGAGACTGAGGGGGGATATGATAGAGGTCTATAAAATCATGAGTGGTGTGGAGAAGGTGAATAAGGAAAAGTTATTTATTAGTTCCCATAATAGAAGAACGAGAGGACACCAAATGAAGTTAACGGGTAGCAGGTTTAAAACTAATAAAAGAAAGTTCTTCACACAGCGTGTAGTCAACCTGTGGAACTCCTTGCCAGAGGAGGCTGTGAAGGCTAGGACTATAACAGAGTTTAAAGAGAAGCTAGATAATTTCATGGAGGTTAGGTCCATAAAAGGCTATTAGCCAGGGGATAGAAATGGTGTCCCTGGACTCTGTTTGTCAGGGGCTGGAGAAGGATGACAGGAGACAAATATCTTGATCATTGTCTTTGGTCCACCCCCTCTGGGGCACCTGGTGCTGGCCACTGTCGGCAGGCAGGCTACTGGGCTAGATGGACCTTTGGTCTGACTCAGTACGGCCGTTCTTATGTTCTTATGTTCTCAGAGAGGCCATTCTTATGTTCTTATTGGTCCTCTTTTATGGAGAAGAGCCCTGTGTCTTGCTACTCTGCCCTCCATTGATACGAAACAGGACTCTCGTTTTCCCTTCAGACCAGAGATGAAAGTCAGCTCTGCTTTCTCTCCTTACCCATGCTGCTGAGGCATCTCCCACCTTCTGAAAAGGGGATTTTCTGGCACCGGAGGATTTTACTGATGTATCAGCACGTCAGTTCAGCCTTGTGTGGGATGGATATCCAGGCCTAACCCCACAAGAGACCCCCAGGGATCCCTGCTGCTCTGGGATAGTGGAAAAGTTGCCATCCTGGTTAAAGTGTAGCATGTACAGGCAGTCCCCGGGTTACGTACAAGATAGGGACTGTAGGTTTGTTCTTAAGTTGAATTTGTATGTAAGTCGGAACTGGTACATATTGTAGGGGAAACTCTAGCCAAACATTTCTCCAGAGCTCAGTTTTATTCTCCCACACCTCACTTCCCTCAGTCCTTTATTCTCAAGCTGAGGTGTCTGCTGAGAAAAGCCGCTCTGTGTCTCCCTGGTTTGCTGGGGGGGGGGTGCTAGCTTCGCGTCTCCCTGGTCTGCTGCCGGGGGGGGGGCGCAGCTAGTGCGGGGTTGCCTCACCCTGTTTGTAAGTAGGGATCCGATGTAAGTCGGATCCATGTAACCCGGGGACTGCCTGTATAAGGAGAACTAAACCTGGGACTTCTGGAACTTAGTGCATGAGCTAAAAGCCCTCTGGCTCTCAGCTACGGCTCATTAGTCTCTCTGTAAATGATCTTGGTGCTCCCAGATGAGACAGTACACCCCACCCAGGAGGTGTGTGGGTTACAGATGCACCAGGGCCACCGCATGGCCTTTTATTTTCTCCATTGGAACACAGGCGCCAACAAGGAAGCACCACTTTCCATTAAACCTGGACATTTATCGCATTCCTGGCTGACTCTGTTCAGGCTCAGGTGAGCAGTCCCGCACAATAGCGACTGATGAGAACGCCTGCAGACGCAGTTAATGTAATCTTGCCCATTGAGGGGAACCGAGTCCAGGGGTGGCTGGAAATCAACACAAAATGCTTCCTCCCTGTAATTTTAAAATTTACAGCTCAATAGGTGCTAAACCGCACATAATTCCCAAACTGTGGCTTGACAATTAAAGGCGAAAAGGAAGAGGACTGCGCACTTTAAAACACCTCCAGACACTCAGCTAATCAGTGAGAGCCGGATTCCACACCTGGCTACAACCGTGCCAAGCTAGAGTCACTTGACTGACTTCACCAGTGTTAGTCCAGATTTTCACCAGTGTAAACAAGATCCGAATGTGACTTTTTTTTTCTAGCAACACATGTACTGTATCGTCTCATCAGCTTGATGCATGACAAATATACCCTTCCACTTTAGCTACATCCCTATTATTGCATTAATTCCATCAATGTACCACCAGCCAAGTGCACAGTTCTGACTGGAAAGGCAAAACCTGCCAGCCATAAAAATTAACAGAACTCATTTGTTTCCTTGATTAAGCCACTGCTAGTTTGATACTGAGGGACACGACAGTAAAAGCAGCATAATCAATCGCTCGTTAACATTTCCCCCACTCACCCAGGAACCCAAACCAAAAAACATTGCATTCGAAAATCAAGGTTGCTCTGAATTTTGTTTTTAAATAATGCAAGAAAAAAAAAAGATTTATCTGGCTCCAAAAGGAGTGCTTGTCGGAAAATTGCTGAGGGGGAAAAAATGGACGAATTTACAGGCTTCTCTGCTCCCGGCTATTAGCAATAATAATAATAATTAATACCAATCAAGCACTCTCCCTCAGATCTCCCCCACTGGTGCCCCTTCCAGTCCCTTACCACCACCAAATGACGGGGTTTGACAGAGAAGTAGAGTGGGCGCCCACTTCGAGGAGGCAAGAACAATGCAGGTGCCATGGTAAATTGTGTTGTGATTGGTAGGTTGTGCATTTTGAGTGGCGGATTTAATAGAGGAGAACGTTCCTGGACAGATGAATAGAGCTCTCTACTGTACTTTAAATCTCTTATTATTGTTTTATTTTTTACACATCTCCCTCTCTCCATCCTACCACTCTTCCTGCAGATGTCGCTTCCAGGAAAAAACCAAAACAAAACCCACAACGGGCCAGCCACATTTCTGCCGCAGTCAGAGCTAAGAGGGCATGTGTATTGCTTCCTTACAGGGGTGGCAGGAGGGCTGGTGGGTTGAGGGTGGGGAAGTTTCTAGGCTGACCGTCGCAGTGATGGAAGGAGAAAGGCTGGAGAGTTTATGAGTCACGCTGTGGATTTGTCATCTCGCGTTACAACCCCACTCTTGCCCTAACTCCTGGTCATGCACAAAAATCCTCAGCTGGAGTTAAGTGTTTGTGATCCAGTGACCTCAGGCGGATGCTCAGGTGTGACAGAGGAGTCCAGACTACAGGATCTGTGACCTCAGAAGCTAGGTCTCTCGGCCTTAGCCTCATGCATAATGCCCCGGGGTTTGGGGCAGGTTTTCACAGCCTGTGCAGAAGCGGAGGCTGGGCGGGGAACAGTTCTAGGTCACCACGTTCCCAGTCTTTTCATTAAAGCTCACTCAAGGCTGCGGGAATGCCGCCAATGCCTGTCCTTAGCCAGGCAGCCTCCATGCGTGGGTTGAGCGGCTGTCCTGTAGCCTAGCACACTTCATCGGGCCCCCACGCTGTCCCTCCATGTCCTGCTATGTGCCAAGCCCCATGACGACAAGGGATAAACAACGGGAATAATAATAACTAGGCAGCCTAGTCTCCTTTCTCCATGTCCCTCTTCATGGAGTCAGAGACCCTCTGCGTGTGACAGTGGCTGTCTGTCTCTCCCGGGTCTCTCTGTGCCAGTTCTCTTCCTCCTGCCCTTGGCTTCCGGCTCCCCTCCTTCCTCCCTTGCTGCCTACTCACCTTCCTCTAATTAGCTCTACCAGGAAAGCAGTTGTCATGGTATTTTCCACCAGCGAGACATTCCCCAGGAAAGCCACAAGGAACCCCCTGCAGCCCTCGGAAAGCTGAGCAGCTCCCGAGGAAACCAACCCGAAAGCAGAGCTGGAATTAGAAAGATTGGAGCCAAAGGGCCACAGGGTGCTACAAGGCCCTGCCAACCCGTCCAGCACCTCGGCATGAGACAGGAGCTGTTATCGACATCGAGGGCTGAATTCATCCCTAGTGTCACTCTGGGGGATGGTGCTGGCCAAGCGTTTGCATGTGGCAGAAGCCATGGGGGAAGCACTGCCTCGGGGCAAGTGTCCAGTTAGGGGTCCAGACTTGGGGATGAAGGCTCAGCTGGGGAAGGCAAACCCTAGCCCCACCCCTTTTGCCCAAGGCCCCGCCCCTGGACCCAAGCCCCGCCCAATCCCAGACTGATGCTTCCTTGTCACCTGGAGGGCTGAGGCTGCCATGCTCCTGAAGCGGCTGGGGAGCCGGGCGCCGCGCCGCAGCCCCAACTTTCCCTGGCAGCCGGGCATGTAGGCAGTTTTGGGACGGCCATGCCTTCCCTTGACTCCATTTCCAGCTGCTCCTGTGTCCAGACTGTAGAGTCTGTTACTGCCAGTGTGCAAGCAGCCCCTCAATTCCCACCTCCCCCCCAACTACCCAGGTAGCAGCCAGGCAGGCTACACCAGCTGCCCCACATTTAGAGCTGTCCTTGGTACCAGCTAAAGTCAGGGAGCTCGGGTGGGCCCTCCAGCGGTCCAGGTAGGGCATAGGGCATCAGCCTCAGGAGCCCTGGGTGGCGCAGTCAAGTCCCACCCTGTTTCCAGGCAACACCAGCGGCCCCAGGGTTGGGCATGCTTGAAACCAGGGTTCATAATGCAAGGCACTCCTGATGTGGGCCACAGACTGACCCGGTGTTACCCACGGAGATGACTCAATGCAAACACGGGTCTTTTCCTTCTGTGACTCCCTGAAATCCTTAAGACCAGCCACTTATTGGCGGGGGAGATTTTAGGCAAGGTCCCTGGGGGGAGCCAGATGGCAGCTGGATACCTGCTCCTATAGGACCAGGAGAAGCACCGTGGGCTCATGGCATGGCTCATCAGAGCAGGTGCCACGGAGTATGAGCTGTCAGCCTCTGTGGCTTTGTCTCCACGTGGCCGCCAAGGGCCACTTGACTTTGAGTTCGGGTATGGCCTGGTTCTCCTCGGGAGGAGGCATTAAAATACAGCACCCTGCCCACTCTCCCAGCCAATGGCCAGCGCTAGAGACGTTTGCCACCTCGCCTAGTGCAGACACGTCCTTGGCGCCCGGATCATGGGGAGGGGATGCCCGCCAGTATGAGCCACCTTCTCACATCACACCAAGTACCCTCTGAGTAAGCACCCCAGGACAGCTCCCTCCCGCTTGGAAGGAGAACACTCCCCCCCCCCCAGCCATATGACGGCCTTGCCGGAAGGGAACTCTGCTGGCAGGGAATCCTTTAGCCTGCCGTTATATAAGACCCCGATCTCCTTTTATGGTCGGCTTTCCTGCCTTGCCAAGCACAAGTGCAGCCTCATTTGCGTCGGTGGGCTGGCAGAACAATTAAAGCATCTGATTCAAGCTGAGCACGTCGGAGAGGCGGATTTAATGTGGTGGAAAAACCTAGATGAAATCGCCCCTCCTCCTCCTCCTTCTCCCCCCCCCCCTTCCCAATCATCTCCAAAATAGCAGCTGGCCTGAAATCATTAACTCCTGGGACCCTCCCCCCCCCCATGGCCTGAAATCATTAACTCCTGGGACCTCCCCCCCATGGCCTGAAATCATTAACTCCTGGAACCCCCTTCCCCAAATCATTAACTCCTGGGACCCCCCCCCCATGGCCTGAAATCATTAACTCCTGGAACCCCCTTCCCCAAATCATTAACTCCTGGGACCCTCCCCCCCATGGCCTGAAATCATTAACTCCTGGAACCCCCTTCCCAAAATCATTAATTCCTGGGACCCCCCCCCCCCCATGGCCTGAAATCATTAACTCCTGGGACCCCCCCTCCCAAAATCATTAATTCCTGGGACCTCCCCCCCCCCATGGCCTGAAATCATTAACTCCTGGGACCCCCCTCCCAAAATCATTAATTCCTGGGACCTCCCCCCCCCCCCCCATGGCCTGAAATCATTAACTCCTGGGACCCCCCCAAAATCATTAACTCCTGGGACCCCCCCTCCCTGGGATCCCCCCTCCCACCTCGCGGAGCTTTAGAAAAGCCCGAGTTTTCCTCTGAACCCCGGGGGTCCCGTCCACTCCCCCCCTCTTTCTCCTGGCTGCTGAATTACTAGAGTTTTCAATACTTGCGGGGGGAAGCGGGGTGCACGCGCAAGGGGCATGGGGGGGGGGCGGCTTGGTGTGACACGCTGAATTCATCCGCGTTCCCCCCACGGCTGGGGGGGGGGGGACAGGCTAGCGCTGACCTTGCTGAGTCCATAGTAGCGCGATGAATAAGAGCTCGCTGCCAGCTGGGAGGCAGCGGGCGGGGATTACTCATCCCTCCATCCCTCCATCAGTCTCCAGAACCTTTCAAGGGCTTCTCAGCGTGGGGGAGGGGGCGGGAGTGCTGCCAAGATTTGGGTTGCCACAGCCACCGGGCCGGGCTCTCCACCAATCAGCGGCGAGCGGCGCGTGGAGGCAGAGGCTGGGTACCACCCACATGTGGAGCCGGGCGGGGTATAAGTAGCGGGGAATGCCGGGGAGCCTGGCAGTGCCGACAGGGAGGCGAACCGGCTTGTGCGCGGCTGCTGCTCTCGCCCGGCGCTTGGAAAGCAGCGGAGCAAGCGCCTGCGAGCGGAGGAAGCTGCTTCCAGCGCTCCCCGGGTGCAAGGGGAAGGCTCGGCCGCTCGCCATCCCGGGGAGAGATCTCAATCCAGGACTCGCTCGCTCTTCCCCGGAGCCGCATCGCTCCAGACCCGTGGCACCGGCCGGAAGGACTTTGCCACCGACTCCCTGCTGCCTGCACGGGCGACTGGGTCTCTGACTCGGTGCGGGAGGCTGCCAGGAGGGGGATCCCTAAGCAGGGAGGTCAGCACTAGGGCATAAAGTCTAGCTCTGTGCTGCCTTGGGGCTGAGTGCTACAGGAGCCATGCAGCTGGACAGCATCACCAACGGGAGCATCCACACCGTCCAGGGCCACCGGGGAGTAGCCACCAAGCCCAACGTGATCCTGCAGATAGGGAAGTGCAGGGCCGAGATGCTGGAGCACGTCCGGCGGACCCACCGGCACCTCCTCACCGAGGTGTCCAAGCAGGTGGAGCGGGAGCTGAAAGGGTTGCAGAAATCGGTGGGGAAGCTGGAGAACAACCTGGAGGACCACGTCCCCTCCACCGACAACCAGAGGTGGAAAAAGTCCATCAAGGCCTGCCTGGCCAGGTGCCAGGAGACCATCGCCCACCTGGAGAGGTGGGTTAAGAGGGAGATGAATGTCTGGCGGGAGGTGTTCTTCCGCTTGGAGAAATGGGCCGACCGGCTGGAGTCCATGGGGGGGAAGTACTGCCCTCCGGAGCATGCCAGGCAGACTGTCTCAGTTGGGGTGGGTGGCCCGGAGAGCAGGCCCAGCGAGGGGGAGATCTACGATTATGCCCTTGACATGAGCCAGATGTACGCTCTGACGTCCCCTCCTGGGGACATAATGAGCATGCCCCAGCCCCATGACTCCTACCAATGGGTCACTGCCCCGGAGGATGCTCCGTCTTCCCCGGTGGAGACCCAGATCTTTGAAGATCCCCATGAGTTCCTGAGCCACTTGGAGGACTACCTGAAGCAGGTGGGGGGGACGGAGGAGTACTGGCTCTCCCAGATCCAAAACCACATGAATGGCCCAGCTAAGAAGTGGTGGGAGTACAAGCAGGACTCTGTCAAGAACTGGGTGGAGTTCAAGAAGGAGTTTCTGCAGTATAGCGAGGGCACTCTGACCCGGGACGCCATCAAGCGGGAGCTGGAACTGCCCCAGAAGCAGGGGGAACCCCTGGATGAGTTCCTCTGGCGTAAGAGAGATCTGTATCAGACGCTCTACACTGACGCCGAGGAGGAGGAGATTATCCAGTACGTGGTAGGCACCCTCCGTCCCAAATTCAAACGCTTCCTAAGTCACCCCATGCCCAAGACCTTAGAGCAGCTGATCCAGAGGGGGAAGGAAGTCCTAAGCGACTTCGACCAGTCAGAAGACCCGACCCCCCAGAGAACCCCTGAGCATCAGCCAGGGGACTCGGTTGATAGCTTGCCCCCCTCAACCACGGCTAGCCCCATTGCTAGCGACGAGACGCAGCCCGAGCCCCCTAGCCCGCCAACTACAGTGATATGAGTGAGGATCGCTACGGGATTGGCCTGTATTATGCCGAGGTGTGGAGGGGGCTGATTTAGGACGCTTCTCCTTCGCGAGAGGTTCTGGCTGTGGCCAGTTCTGGCTGGACTCAGTCCACAATGGTCCTCGGCGGAGGAATACATTTTGTTAACGGAGGGGCCACCTGAGAACGTAGCTGCCCACCTCACCCCAGGGTGCAAGGCTGAGGAGGCTATTTGAACTGCTGTGGGGTGGATAGTTTTATGATGCTCTTGGTAGGAAGCTAGATAGTTCCCCACTGCAGAAGCAACCACCCTGTGTTGGTGCTTTTCAAGGACCTGAAACAGGTGCAGCTGTTGACCAAGGGTTCCACCTACCTACCAGTCTCTTACATCTTCCAGAGTGGGGTTCCCCTCTCCTGGGGAGTCTGTTTTGACTTTTGCCCATCTCTGCCTTATTGACAGGGCTTTGTCCAGCTCAAGGGGAAGCCACTGGCTTCTCCTTCCCTCGCAACCTCCCACCAAAGCTTCCAGGCAGACGTTTTTTTTTTTTTTCCAAGTTCATCGTTGTTCAGGAGAGCTCCTAGAACTGCAGCCAATGGCAGCTTTAAGGGGCTTGATCCATCTTTACCACCTGACACTGTATCTCAGTTTTCCTCCAAGTGGTTCTCTCCCTTTCTCCGCTCCTGCTCTTCCCTGGGTGCCCCGTGTCCACTGGACTGGGGCGCAACGAAACCTTTGTTCCTCACTGGGTTAGCCTTCTCTATCTGATTCAGGACCAGGCAGGTTAGAGATCTTTCTACTTGGGGGCCCATGAGATGGGGCAATCAGGCCAAGGCACCGAAGTTGTACCTGGGGAAAGCTCCTAATTTTTAAAAAATCAAATAAGCACACCCTGAGGTCAGAGCAAAGATCCCCCAAGCAGCAAAGTGATGCTCCTCCCTTGGAGATGCCGGAGCAGGAGGACGTCAGCACCTGTGGGACTGTAGGACTTTGATTCTGTGAGACTTTGCCATGGAAAGCAGAAACAAAGTTGTGAGGCGCTACGGGGGGCGTGTCTCAGACCCTTCAAAGAAGACTCCTTGACAGCAGATGGACACACGCGTTGCTTTCGGGAGGTCTGATGCCCTTGGCATGGGCAGGCCGATGGCTGACGTGTGCCAAATACTGACAGACTTTCTAAAATTAGCCCCTTTGCTCCCGGCTGAAGCCGGACCTGGGCTCTGTGCTACTTTTCCACGGTCAGTATTAAAGACCAGAATGGGCAGCACTTTGACTAATGCATGAAGATGGCACTGAGGACGCTTGGACCTTCGAGGCTCTGGATCGGCACCGCAGGCCCGGCTCAGACACTGAGGAAAGCTTTTCCGGGGGCGTGTTAGCAACCCTGCCGCATGCTATCCCTGGCAGCACTTCAGCAACCTGCCAGCATCCATCACCTGATTGAAAAGGCAGGATCAGCACACGAGAGAAACTGCAAGAGGGAGCTGGAATTTCCCTGGGACGTGGCAGCTGCAAAACCTTTGGGGGCGATTCCTTCCCGGAGGCTGAAGGTAAGACAATTTCCTTCCTCTGCAATGAGCAAGTGGGCTGGGCTCAGCATGGGGACCGCCACACTGGCGTTGCACCAGGACTGACCTGGGCCCTTAGGGATGGGGATGAAGAGAGGGATGGAGACTGCTTAGCAGGGCCCAAGGGGGTAGAATGGCTCCGCGTAATGGGCAGCAAAGGGGCGTGTGAAATGAATATCAAGAACTAGGCCAAGACACTGAACAGTGGGCCTGAGGGAGCGGTGAAAACGGGGATGGTGACCCCTCCAGCTAGCTCGCCAACCTACCAGCCCCCTTGTTAGCAGAGCTGCATAAGCTAGTCCCTCTAGATCGGGGTGGGGAAACTTTTTAGGGTTGGGGGCTGCAGCCGCACAGAGAAATCAATGGGGGGCCGCACACACGTGAGAAGCGAAAAATACCTTCACTGACGTGGCCCCCGACTGAGAGGAAAAGACCCTCCCCACATGCCCCTCGCACTCCAAAGCCTCGGCAGATCCGAGCTAGCAGATTTTGTGGGCTCCAGCCCCACAGGGGGGACAGCGGTGAGGCCATAGGGCGAGCGCAGGCTCCCCAAAGCTGAGGGGAAGCCTCAGGGACCAGATCCAGGCAAGGTGGAGGCCGCATCCGGCCCCAGGGCCTTAGGTTTCCCAGCCCTGCTCTAGCCTGAGATTCCCAGTTCGAGCCCCGGGGGTGATAAGTGAGCCGGTGTGGGCTGAGGGAGTTTGCCGAAAGCAAGGGATCTTTGCTTGGCTGTGAGCGCATGCCAGCGGGGGCGGGGATCTGAGGGACTGGAAGACAAAGTTTAAATGTGAGGCTCATGTGTATTCTCCTCCTTCTGTTACAGTGACTCGCCCAGACCCTCCTCTGAGGAGAATTCGCTTCAGGTTGCTCAGAGCACAGACAGAAAGCCTGGAATTCCCAGGAGGCAGGAAGGGGTCGGACTTCACAGCCACCAGTGTGCTTCACCTGCAGCCCCGAGGGACAACAGCCAGGCCAGGTAACAGCACTCTGCCAGACCTTTCCCAGGGAGTCTGAGGCCAAGTCCCCCCCAGAAGGCGGCTCAGGGCCATTGCATGCACCACCCAGAGGAGTTGTTTCCCGATAGAGTGGGTGTCACAGCCTTCCCTTCTGCATATGCCGCTCCGGCCACCAAGCAGAGCTCAGGGTCTGATGAGTCAGGCAACCGTGTGTCCGTCTGGGCAGCAATGCAAAGTAGCTGGCCTTGGCTAAGCCAGGCTGTGCAGATTTCAAGGCTGGGGTTGGAGCCAGGCTTGGCAGGCCCTACTGAAAGGCCCCCCCCCCCCCCCCAGCCTCAGGTCCCTCCTGCACCCTGTGCTAAATCCTGCTTGTTGTCTCTTCCAGGGATTTCTGTTCAGAGGAGAGCCTCAGTTTCCATGGGGAAGAGCAAGAGAGCTCCGCGCTCCCAGAAGAGCCGCCTTCTGGGGGAAGAGGGGATGCGAGGAAAATGCTTCTTTAAAGACACAACGCGGGAGAGACGAAGAGGGAGCTACGTCAGCTGAGCAATAAAGCTCCAAGACTTTTCTGGTCAAAGCTGGGCCAAGCTCCACAGAGCCCAGGCGAACGTGGGCATGAAGGAACAAGACCGTGCTTGGACTTTGGGGACACGCCAGGATGCTGGGGTTGTGCTGTAACTAAGCGATACTCCTTGCTGATTTCGGTGTAACTGCACCCAGGGAACTGGCGGCTAACAGGGGCGGATCAAAGCTTGGTTGTGAACTAAAATGCTCTTCTGACAATTTGCCAAAAACCGCCCATCCAGGCAACCCTCCTGGTTGTTAATACTGTCACTCATTGGAGCTGGTAGTTTCATTTCATTGCAGGCAACCCTGGTCAAATGTTAATAGCTTTGGAGGTTCAGAGAAGCATCGGGGAAGCCAGGTGCTTGTCTGAACCATTTGAGGCCACAAAACCGGGCCATGCACCTCACAAGAGCTGGAGGGCTCGTGAAATCACAGGCACTTTCTGCTTCTGGAGGGGCCAGAATGACCACTAGAGTGGGGTTTCTTGTGCAGCTTTGGTGCTTTCGTTTCCAGCCAGAACCAGGAAGTGTCCTAGAGTGTGAGAAACCGGAATGTGAGTGAAATTGACCAAACTTTTTGAACTTCAAGAAAGTTTGGGTTCACGCCTTGGGTGGAAGGGCTGGGTCAGTTCTTATTTCTTCCAGATCCATTTGTGTGTGTGTGTGTGTTGAGCTACCAAATGCCAATAACCAAAATCTGCAGCATTTTGTAACATTTAACTGAGCTGGTGAGATCCGATGCACACTCCAGTGATCAGTCACCAAACATATCCAGGGACCAGATTATGTGGGTGCCACAGAATGCCTGCAACTAGGTAGACTGCAGAAGTGGGGGGGGAAAAACCCTCTGATTTGCACTGCTCAAGGTGAAGACTTTCAGGGATCCTCCACTATCCACTAGCACTGTCTTTGGGCCTTTTCTTTTCTAGAATGTTTAGTCTCACTTTGTTAAATAAAGCTGATTGAAACATGGCACCTTTTGGTCCTGGGATTTTTTTTTTCACCTGACTTTTTGGAGTATGCAGAGCTGGATCTCAGGTACTGGTTTATCTCACTGGTTGCTCCTAGCCATTTGGAGCTTAACTTGTAGCACCCTGGTTTACAGAATCATCTTCTCTTGAAAGGACTGATCATCTGTCTGTCCCAGGGCAGACTGAGGTGTGTGAGCTGGGGTGAGTGGTGAAAACCGAAACAGATTTCAATGACTATCGTTTTCTGAGAATTTTACATGTAAGCCTGACAAAGCTGCTACATAGATTTATTTTTACTATAGATCTTATTAATTCATATGCTGTTGTACAAAGGGTGACCGTAAGGAATTGTTACCAGTCCCCATCATTGGGTTGAAAGCCAAAGGTCTTTGCGCGATGAAATAACTTAACTTAGTTCTGACTGTATCATGGGACAGGTTGGAGTTACTGGAATCTGTCAGTAGAACAACGCCACAGTCTGTCTGCCGCTGTCGCAAAGTTTGTGCTTCGGAAAGAGCCTTTTGTAGATTTATAGAATAAAACACTGAAACATCTGCTTACAGCTGTCTGCTTCTTGCTCTCCATTCTTTACCTGTCTTGTACCCTGCAGAGCTAGAGACATGAGAATCTGAGAAGAGCTGAATTTGATAACCCCAAATCATGAATGATTCCACCCTCTAAAAGCCTGTCTCTGCAGGAACAAAAATCTATTTTAAAGGACAGAATCCTCTTTAATTCTGCAGATCCTGGATCTACCCTCAATGCCGTAGGAGATGGACTTAATTAAGCGGGCCCCAGGGTTTTTGTTATGATCACACTGTGTTCTGTATGGTTAGGAGGCGCAGGATAACGAAGGATTTAAGAGGGAGGCCTGGCCCTTTAAGAGGGGACAGGTCCAGTCCACCTGTGTCTCATGAGCAGGCTCTCTGAAAAGAGCTGGAGGAAGAGGGGTGCAAGAGTGAAAGTGCAGATAGTTAGAAAACTCCTGCTGGCAGAGGGAGGTTGCAGAAGAGTCAGGGGCTTCAAGGAGCAGGCGAGGGGGGACAATGTGGAGTTTCGCAGGGGAAAAGCCTCAGGACTGAGTGCTGTGAATTTTATATAACTAAATTTACTATTTTTAAGGACTCTAGCTAAAAGGAGTTAATTTAAGGGGTACTTGGAGGAAGGGAAGTCGAGGCAGGGTGCTGCAGAGTCAGGTGGGGACGCAGATGACTGGTTACAGCCAACGTTGTGCTTTCCCAATTTTGGGTGCAAGCAACGGCAAGTTAGAGCAGCCTCAGATGTAACTATGCTCATCTACCCATTGTCCAAAGGGGATCAGCAGTGGCGGTCACCCCACGTCACCTATGTCAAGAGCCACGTGGAGGAGAGGTGTCAAGCTTCTATGCTGGCCTTTTCCAGCTGGGAAATCTCTCTGTCCCCCGGATGGTTTCCAGTCTCCAGGGCAATGTAAGGGGACCATAACAAGGCAGAGAATCCAGCCCAGTAGGTGAAGTGAACATAACACCGTTGAAAAGTTCCGGACTGGTCCAATTAGAGATAATTGTTTCTCCAAGCGTGGCACACGAATCTGCGCTGTTCTAGCACTCCAGACTTGACCCGGAGGGGCCTCTTTTAAGGGAGAGAGCTAGTTTAGCCTCCCTGCCTATTCAGAAATGTTCCCTCTAATCTTTTCCATCCCTGCGTGGAATAAATGTTGTTATGTGCACCAAGGCATGCACAAATGTGCACCACCAGGAGAACCAAAACCTAGCTGTGGGTGCGCTGCTAATCTCCAGAGCAGCTGCACAAGCGCCCGGCTTAGATGGAATGCAGCTATTCAGTCCTTTGCCTGTCTGGCTAGGCTGCCTGACAGGGAGCTCATAGCAGCATTAGTTTGGGTGGACGCTGAAGTAGAGTGAATCACTGATTCAGACTAGATGGGGCCCAGTGAATATCGGGCATCCCCTTCTCTGATTCTCACCACGGCGGGGCAGAAATAGTTGTTGTGTTTTGATAGCAGTGGAATTATTAGCTCTAGTACACTAATAGGAACTCAGACAACGCATCCAGCCATAAGACTGTTGGAACGTGCTCTACTAGAGCACCACAGTGTAATGATAAAACTATTTCCTAGGAGGGTGGGGAAGCACTGGAATGAGTTCCCTAGGGAGGGGGTAGAATCTCCATCCCTCGAGGTGTCAAGTCCCATAGAATCATAGAGCTGGAAGAAATCTCAGGAGGTATCAAGTCCAGCCCCCTACCCCAAGACAGGACCAATCCCAACTAAATCAACTCAGCCAGGGCTTTGTCAAGCTGAGACTTAAAAACCTCTAAGGAACCCATCCCAGTGCTCCTCCACCCTCCTAGGGAAATCGTTTTTCCTAATATCCAAGCTGGACCTCCCCCACTGTAACTTGAGACCATTGCTCCTTGTTCTGCCATCTGTCACCACTGAGAACAGCCTCTCTCCATCCTCTTTGGAACCCCCCTTAAGGAAGTTGAAGGCTGCTCTCAAATCCCCCCTCACTCTTCTCTTCTGCAGACTAAACAAACCCAAATCCCTCAGCCTCTCCTCATAGGTCATGTGCTCCAGCCCCCTCATCATTTTGGTCGCCCTCCGCTGAACCCTCTCTAATGTGTCCACATCCTTTCCATACTGAGGGGGAAGGGGCCAGAACTGGACACAATATTCCAGATGTGGCCTCACCAGAGCTGAATAAAGGGGAATAATCACTTCTCTAGATCTGCTGGCAATGCTCCTCCTAATGCACCCTAATATGCCATTGGCTTTCTTGGCTACAAGCGCACACTGTTGACTCCTATCCAGCTTCTCATCCACTGTAACCCCTTGGTCCTTTTCTGCAGAACTGCTACTTAGCCAGTCAGTCCCCAGCCTGTACCAATGCTTGGGATTCTTCCATCCCAAGTACAGGACTCTGCACTTGTCTTTGTTGAACCTCATCAGATTCCTTTTGGCCCAATCCTCTTATCCGTCCAGGTCACTCTGGACCCTATCCCTGCCTTCCAGCGTATCTACCTCTCCCCCTAGCTTAGTATCATCTGCAAACTTGCTGAGGGTGCAATCCATCCCCTCCTCCAGGTCATTAATAAAGGTGTTGAACAAAACCAGTCCACGAATCGCTCCTTGGGGCACTTCACTAGAAACTGACCGCCAACCTGACATCGAGCCATTGATCACTACCCATTGGACCAACAGTCTAGCCAGCTTTCTATTAATCTTACAGTCCATTTATCCGATCCATACTCCCTTAACTTGCTGGCAAGAATATTGTGGGAGACTGTATCAAAAGCTTTGCTAAAATCAAGGTATATCACATCCACTGACTTTCCCATATCCACAGAGCCAGTTACCTCATCATAGAAACTAATCAGATTGGTCAGGCATGACTTGACCTTTGTGAATCCATGTTGACTATTTCTTGACACGGCCCTGGCTGGGTTGATTTAGTTGGGATTGGTCCTGCTTCGGGAAGGGGGTTGGACTTGATGACTCCTGAGTTCTCTTCCAGCCGTAGGATTCTAGATGCACCCAGGTGGGGCATTTACAAATGCAGAATCCTGGAGCTCTGTAATTAAAAACACCAGTGTCCATCGCCTGAGCCGCCTAATTAAGCAAGCGGCAGAAACAGTCTCATCCAGTAAAGAGGGACAAAGCCACATTAGTGGGCACTAAAATCAGTTTAAAAAAGTCGAATTTCCCGTGCAATGTAGCAAATGGTAGCGCAGGGAGGGGCCATCGAAGGTCAGGCGAAGGAGAGGTGTTTTCCGACCGGAACTGAAAACTACCCGGAGTATCGGCAAGATGGAATTCTAAAAAAGCCTGGTTAAGACGGCAGAAGCGCCAAGAGGTGAAAGATCTCGCATGCACCATTGGTGTCTAAATTATGTTGTGGGATGGAGAGGAGACAGACGCTAGAGAACTGACAGTGGGAAGAGATGGGTTTCGCCAGGGAGGTTGTTTGGAGCATGGAGGGTTTTCTAAATTGGCAAGATTTTTCATTTTGCGTCGGCCCCCTCTGGCTTTTACCCCAACTGCAGGCGAATAAGTTGTGAGAACCTCTTTTCTGCTGGGGCAGCCAACAAGTCTCTAGAGAGCCATAAGGCTTAAACCGTCTCCAGCCTCTGACAAACAGAGGCCAGGGACACCATTTCTATCCCCTGGCTAATAGCCTTTTACGGACCTAACCTCCATGAAATTATCTAGCTTCTCTTTAAACTCTGTTATAGTCCTAGCCTTCACAGCCTCCTCTGGCAAGGAGTTCCACAGGTTGACTACGCGCTGTGTGAAGAAGAACTTTCTTTTATTAGTTTTAAACCTGCTACCCGTTAACTTAATTTGGTGTCCTCTAGTTCTTCTATTATGGGAACTAATAAATAACTTTTCTTTATTCACCCTCTCCACACCACTCATGATTTTATAGACCTCTATCCTATCCCCCCTCAGTCTCCTCTTTTCTAAACTGAAAATTCCCAGTCACTTCAACCTCTCTTCATATGGAACCCGTTCCAAACCCCTGATCATTTGGTTAGTTTAGAGAAGAGATGAATAAGGGGAGGGACAGGATAGAGGGATATAAAATAACAAGAAGAGGGAAGGTTAGGGCTACCAGATGGTTTCAACAAAAATACCGGACACACTTGACATTACATCACAATCTACATTATATCTTAGTTAGAAAATACCGGATGTTGATATTTTCTCATTTTGATTTTCTCGATTTGTTTCCCAAACAGAAAGCTCAACTACTGGACTGTCTGGTTCAAAACCGGACACCTGGCAACCCCAGAGAAGGTCTGTACCTTCTCACCCAAGCTAGGTGGGATTCCAAATATCTTCCACCTTACCCAAAACTCTCAGCAACACATGCTCCCTCTTTGCGCACGCTGACTGGGCCTCACACCTCTTGATGTGACTCAGAGCTGGTGTTAATCCCTGGTGCCCACTTAATGGACTTGCCCCAGGACTGAGGATGGCTGAGAGTCGTCCCAGCAACTAAGAAACTGCCTGCCGGAGAAGGCGAGACAAAGTCCCCTGCAACTCCCCATCAGGGCAGGAGGGGGTGCTCTGGAGGTGTTTATTCACTGATTATCCCTCCCCACCCAGCACTGGACACAGTAGGTTATCCTTGAAGGCTGGTTCCCCATATAGACTATAACAGAATTTAAAGAGAAGCTAGATAATTTCATGGAAGTTAGGTCCATAAAAGGCTATTAGCCAGGGGATAGAATTGGTGTCCCTGGCCTCTGTTTGTCAGAGGCTGGAGATAGATGGCACAAGACAAATCACTTGATCATTGTCTTCGGTCCATCTGGGGCATCTGCTGCTGGCCACTGTCGGCAGACAGGCTACTGGGCTAGATGGCCCTTTGGTCTGACCCAGTACGGCCGTTCTTATGTTCTTATAAGAACGCCCCTGTTCTTATGTTCTTATGTTCTTATAAGTACATGCCCCTGTCCCTACCTTGCTGGGTGGGATGGTCTGCCCCCCAGAAAGACATTTCATTCTGTCTCCCTTAATCAGGTGGGGAACCTTTTTTGGGTCACCACTAACCCACAGAAAAAATTAGTTGGGAGCCACACACCAGAGCCTAGTAGATTTTGTGTGCTTCAGGCCTGCAATGGGGCAGACAGGGTGCCAGTGCGGGCTCCCCAATGCCGGGGGAGGGACCTTGAGCCTTGGGGGCCACATCCAGCCCCTGGGCCTCAGTTCCCCCACCCCTACCTTAGGGCCACGTGCTAAGGAACGTGAAGTGGGAATTAGCCCACAGGCCGGTGATGCAGCATTATTCGGAGGCCAGCGCGCTGGTGTCTTTGCTTTAGCATTTTCTTGGATTTCACACGATCCAGGCTAAGGCCGGGGGAGCTCAAAAGAGCCTCTAATGAACCCGGGCAAACTTGGAGCTGATAAGAATGATCCTGCTGCCTCTACCTCAGAGCTGCACTCTGGCGTCCGGCGCCTTGCACAGCTCCGGGACGCTGCCGCCCGCCCCCACCGAACAGCCGCTGGCTTGTGGGAGGCGGGGAGACCCTGTGTGAGCTTCTCGGGAAAGAGCAAACCCAGCCATGGCGGGGAGAGAGCAGCTTGAGTTCTGGGAGGAGCTCTGTGGAAGAGGTGACGGAGGAATTGGGCAAGCTGCCTGGAACGGGACACCCCCTGGTGTAACGCCGGAGGGTGCTTTGCTGTAGGTAAGCATTGAGGGTAAGAAGGGATGGGGCAAAGGGATGGAACCCAGGAGAGCTGGGATCAATTCATAGCTATCTAGGGTCCTGATGTCACCCCCTCCTGCCTGCAGCACAACAGACCTCTCCAGCTCTGAGCCTCGCATTTGCCTCCCTTTACCAATGGGAAATTCCTCGTATTTTGGAAACAGAGACCTCGGGAGACTGGGTGACTTGACCAAGGTTACATGGTAGTTGCGGGGCGGAGTAGGGAACATCACCTGTGTCTCCCAAGCCCCACGTCTGCGCCCTTGTCGTGCTCTGCTACCCATTTCTCTCGCTACCTTGTGCAAGTCACTTAATCTGCCTCGTGTCTCGGTTCCTCAGCAGTATTGGGGAGTTAATACTTTCCCCGCTCCCAGGAATGCTGTGAAGATAAGGTCTGCTCAAGGCTGCGAGGCACTCAAATCGTGGGAAGGGTATGACAAGGCAGAATTGCTGGGAGAGAGAATTACTGGGAGACTGTTCTTCGCAGGATGACCTGCTCTTCCGTGCCTGCTCCTAGCGCTCCTGGAGGGGACCCAAACCAGCCTGCTGCCTGTTAATTCCCAGACTACCCCTAACATAGGACTTTAATACCTCACCCAAATCTATGCACAGAGCCCACTGAAATGCAGCCACCTCTGGAGTGGAGCGTCACAACCAACTGGTACATGGCAATGAACGGGAAAGGCTGGAAGGGGCTTCATGCTGCTCTTTGGAAACGTGCTGCATGGGGGGGTTAGACAGGAGCCGCAATTTAAAGGGTTCCCCTGCCGAGGAGTTAATGCGCTATGCTGGCCTTGGCAGGATGAGTCACCGGGTTGGGGATTCAAACTCGCCTGGTTTCTTCCCTGAGCCATGTTCAGTTTAGTGGGTCACTGTTGGACACGTTTACAGGGGTGTGGGATCTTGCTGGGTTGGGGGCTGCTGTCCCACAGAAAAATCAGTCGGGGGCCGCACACACGTGAGAAGCAAAAAAATACTCCCAAAGCCTTACTGCCGTGGTTCTGGCTGAGAAGGGGAAAGCCTCTCCCCATGTTCTCCTCACACATCAGAGCCTTGGGGGGCCCAGGCTAGGAGATTTTGGGTGCTCCTGCCCCCATGGTGGGACGGCAGGGGGGCTGGGAGGGAGCCCTGAGCTTCAGGGGCCGGATCCAGGCAAGCCGGGGGCTGCATCTGGCCGTCAGGCCTTACGTTCCCCACCTCATGAGGAAAGAGAGCTTGGGACCTGATCCGAAGCCCAGTGGCAGCCCTGCGGTGCCTGCTGCAGGCACTGGAAGATAGCCGGGGGGAGGGGGGGGAGATCAGGAAACTACAAGAGGGCACTGGAGACAAGGGGTCTGTGTGTACTGCAGACTCAATCCAGGCTCTGAGTCATGTGCGAACCCAAGGCCTCCACTTGTGTCCACACATGAACCAGCCTGTTTCAGGACCCCGCTTAGGCAGAGGGTCAGAGCCAGGCCCAATGCGACTGAGGTCCAAGTGTGGACGCAGCTCGAACCACAGCTGGGTCCAAAGGCCTGCGGGGTGCAGCAAGGACGCAGGGGCCTGGCGTAGGCGAGGTCCAGCAATTGTACGCCCAGGTTTACAGTGCCGTGTGGACACTGAGGTGCCAGCTGGGAACCCCGCCGAGTCCCCAAGCCCAGGTCCCGCAGACCCAGGCTTACAATGTGGCATAGGTGGACTCAGGAAGAGACGAGAGCTCGGGTAGCTTCATGGGGCTGGAGGGTGAGGCTCCGGTGAGGTGAGGAGCCCCTGTGGCAAGTCCTGGCCCCAGCTGAGGCAAAGAGACCAGAGCGGTACGGCGTGGGGGGAAGGGCAGCGAGAAGCTGTGGGGCAGACTCTGTTCCTCCAGGCAACACCCCGCCGGCCTGGGGTGTTTTCTGTCAGGCAGTCTGCCGGTACCGTTTGAGGCTGCTGGCTGGGCATCTCCCCCCCAGACTCGCACCCTCCTAGTGCCTTCTAATCCCAGCCTTTCCCCGCCCTTTCCCAGCATCCCTCTCTGCCGCTGCCAACCCAGTTCCATGCCCCCCGGCCTAGCACCTCTCCTTCCTCTGCCTTCCCCTCCCAGCACCTTCCTCTTTCATGAGCCCTACGTTTGCTCCCCTCCCCTCCCCATCGCTGTCTTCTGGGGCTGGGGCAGCCACCTTCCCGCTGCCTCTCCATCCTCCTGGCCTGTTGGGGGCAGTTCAGAGGGGTCCGTCTCCTCCCCAGACCTCTGAGGGGCTGTGGCCCCCTCGGGAACACAAAGCAGGGGCTAGGGAAAATGGCCACGCCTGGGCGCTATAGCTCGGGGCGATGAAGCAGGCCCTGAACGTTGCAAGGATGGAGAAGGGACCTCCTGAAATCCCCAGTGAATCTCTCTGGTTCCCTGCCCCCTTCCCTTCCTGCCCCCCTCAGAGGGAAGCGAGTGAAGGATCCTATGGGGGCCAAAGGGGATCGGTGGGGCTGGGAACACCACGCGGCCGAAAGGAAAGAGAGCGGGTTGCATGGGGAGGCCAAGAGCAAGAACCCCCAGAAAGAGGCACCGTGTGGGTCTCCCCACCACTTTCCTGCCCTCGTCCTGATCCAGCAATGGCTCGCTCAGGACGTTGGATGCAGCCAGCGCCGATCCAACGCAGCCCCTCCCACGCTGCCCCTCTCGGGGGAGTTCGGATTCTCGGCTCTGACTCGCCGCTGCAGGGAACGCTCCCATGTGCCCCCTTCCCCATCGCCCCCACCCCCTCCCACGCCATCCCATCCCCACGGCAAGCGAAAGCGGCCCCCCTGGACGCCAGCCTCCCCCGCCCTCCCCCCCCCCCGCTGGTGTGAGCTGAGGCGACCGGCTCAGTCTGTTTACACGGAAGAGCCCTCAGAACCGCCCCCGCACCATGAAGTCAGCCCAGAAGCTGGATTTCCCCCACGCAAGGCTGTTCAGCACAAAGCAATCAGGCATCTCTGTCTCCCCGCCCACTCGCCCCTTCTCTCCCAGCCTCCCGGCGAGGACCGGCCCCTTGCCTGCGCTGTACCTGTGCGGCGGATCGCAGACGGGCCCCCCGTCCCCGGAGCCGTCACTCCAGCGCGTCTCTGGCGGGCATGAAATCGGCTTAGGGAACCAAAAACAACGCCCTGTAGTGAGGGGGTTTAAGGCCCATTCAGAGCCCGTTTCTATGGCGCCGGGGTTCTACCTCCCTGACAGTGGTAGGTGTCAATCATCATTTCGCTGCTGGCGAGAAAGGCCCAAGTCTCTATGGAAACGAGATGGAGGTGATTACGGCGCCGGTTGGGCTGCTGTCTGCAGTGAATCCCTCCCTGAATGTTCGCCTTCGGACCCAGGATTAATTCTGCCTTTGCTAGAAAAAGGGCATTAGAGTCTCGCTGGAGTTCGGCCCCAGGCCCGCCTCTCCTCTAATCCTCTGAAGGAAGGGAGCTTTCAGCGGATGTCTCACTTATTCACCTCCTGTTGGTACTTCCTAACTATGGCTTACTGATTGCTGCAGATTGGAAATTTAGCTAGTGACTTTCCTGGGAAAGATGCCGTAGGAATACAAGGCAACCGACCCAACCTTTGCAGACAGGGCTAATGGTGTACAGCAATGCATGGGGGAGGATGAAGCCCAATGTTCCTTCAACAGGTTTCCTTTAGTGTGCAGAATAAATTTTGTTTCATGCACCAAAGCCAGTGTGGATGTGCACCACCAGTAGAAATACAAACTGCTGGCTGTGGGCACTCTGGCTGTGGGCACTCTGCTAATCAGCTGGGTGGCATTTGAACCTCTCCTAGGTGGCCGCCCAAGTGCTCAGCTTACAGGGAGAACAGGAAAAGTCGCTTTAAGACCTTTTAGGTCGGGGATGCGAGAAATAGAGGTACCCGATATGACCAAAGGCATTTTAAAATTTTGCCCTACAACTTTGATTTTGCCACCAGGGTCTGGCAAGAAGGCAAAGTTACTGTCAAGTTGGGTGGTTTCCTCTTTCGTTCTGCAGCTCCCAGAACTAGATGGTGTAGAGCAAATAACAACACACAGAGGGAGGGAGAAATTAAGATGCACCCTCTATGCCAGGAAGAAAAGAGACTTGTTGTCAGCTGGCATTTGGAGAGGAGCTGGGATGTCCCAGGAGGTTTGAAAGATACCAAGGGTCAGGAGGCGAATGCAAAGGAGAAGGCTCTCTCGTTCCGGCAATGATGAGTGTGTGGAAGGAGGGAGAGAAAAGGAAAGTCCCAGAGGAGTGACAGGTGTTTAGAAAGGGGACATAGAGCAGGCTGAAGTGGAAGGAAAGACAATTGCATGGTGGATTTGCCAGACTGAAACAAGTAAGGAGACTGTGTACTGAGAGGCAGTGGGTGGGACGGGAGCGACATGTATTTTTGAAGGCGCTGTGTTTGTTTTATGACGATGCCTGATGGTTTCTCTCCTCTCCCAAAGCTTCCCTGACAACCAACGTTGATCACAAAGAGAATCTTGGGAAAATAGGCTGCCAACGGATTGCCGTATCCCACAACTGTACAGATTGGACCTCCCTGGTCCAGCACCCTCAGGACCTGACCAGTCCTGGAAGAGGGATTTTGCTGGATCAGGGGAGGTTATTTCTGGCCTCCCTGCAACTGCCCACCCCCAGCCCTGGACCAGCCTCCCGACCAGCTGACTCCACCCACCCACTGCCCTGCCGGTCCCCCCTGTTGCCTGCTAAGCCAGGCAGCCTTGCTCCAGCCCAGTTCCCAGTGTGATGACCTCCTGCCCTGCTGGGCAGCCCCTCTGTGGTGTGCTGGGCTCCCGGCACTACCGGACAGCCCAGTTGCCGTCCCTCCACCAGGACTCTCTGGACCACGGATGTTGTCGGACCAGAAAGTCCTAATTTACAGAGGTTCAATCTGTAGTATCCTGAACTCCCTAGTATGGATACACACCATTGCCCTTGGCTGAATCTGGAATTACTGTTGATGTACTGTGTGTCATGTGCCCAGTACTGCCACCTGCCAGAGGAGATTTTCCTCGAGCTCAACTAGTAACCTATGCTATTAGAACGAGAGAGCCAGAGTTCTGTCTGTAGAATCCTGCCCTGACCTTTGCCCCATGCTGTGATGGCGCGTTGGGGTCCCCCGCCTCCTGCACCCCCGTAGTGGCATGGACAGACTCCACCAGCCAGTAGAATAGAGGTGTTTATTGCTCCTCCAGGATACAGCACAGCACAGATGTAATCCAGTTACAGGAGCTGGGCTAGGATGCCTCAGCCCCTCTTGAGATGGGGGAGACTGGGCCCCTAAATTCCAGCCCCTTTCCCTAGGCTGCTTCCTCCATGATCCCAGACAGAAACTAACTCTCCTCCAGCCCTGACCCCCAGCCAGGGCCGGCTTTCCACCTTCCTCTGTTTCTCTCCATGGGGGGTAGCTGGTCAGACAGGTTTGGAGCCCCCTGTGCATAATGACTCATTCCCTGCCCTCCTGGGCCGTGCTACAGCCAGCAGCCAGTGGAGGTCACCCACAGCCCACTGCCCAGCATAGCCACCAGCAAGGTACCCCCCACTACGTCACACATGCAAACCCACTGCAGTCATAGGAGCTGTGCAAGCTACTTGACCCAGCCAGAATCAGACTTACGTTTGTTCGTTTTCACAATGAGCTTGGAAACAAATTACTAGATTGAGGGCAGCATTCCAGTAGGCACCATCATTAGAGAAAACGCTTCAGGGGGTGGGGGCAGCTTTGGGAATGCCCCGGGTCAAGGGCCACCGGAGTGCCTCATCAAATGGGCCACCGGAGTGCCTGGGCAGATCAACCGAGGCAAGTCGTTAGCCTGGGATGGGGGTGGGGCAAAGGGGCCCCGTGCAAAGGAATCTGGCAGCCTCGGGCGAGGTGTCTGTGGACAAGTGTCCACATGCAAGTGTCCACAGGCAGCCCCTGCATGCAAAGCCCTCTGCTTGCTAACAGGTGTACGCACAAGTTGCAGTTTGTGCCCCAACATCAGCACCCTGGGCAGTGTGAAGCACAGAGACTGACATTCTCCTGGGCTAGAGCGAAGATCAGGGCAGAGGCAAATGGGTGGTACAGGTTTGAAGCGGGGGCTTGTACTGCTCCCGTCTCCACTGCACCTGTTCTGTGCATAAGTCAAGGACTTGATCTCCGGGGCGGTCAGCCTCGGCCCTTACTCTTAGCACTACAGCAGAAATTTTCATCCACCAGAGTTTGAATGAGGAACTTGCATGCTGGCAGGATGGTTTCTGGTAGGGGCGAGCGCCGGCACCGGTGAAAAGCAACGCCACACCCTCGAGGGCAGAATATACCACACCTAATTCCTCACTCAGGGCACATCAGGGAGTGAAAGGCATGTGAATGGGACAGGGAGTTAATCAGATCCAGGCTATGTCTAGACTACGTGGTTTTATCAGAAAAAAGGTATGCAAATTGCGCTCTGCAATTTCTGTACCTTTTCCTGATAGTTTTGTCAGAAGAGGCTTTCTGAAATCTGGCCCGTCTACACTGGGCCCAATTTCAGAAAAGCTTCCTCTTTTGGAAGAGCCCTTCTTCCTCGAGGAGGAGGAAAACAGGGCTTCCGAAAGAGCAGGTCTGCTCTTCCGCAAGAAAAAGTGGAAGAGCAGATGCATTCCCTGGACGAAACAGAGTTTTTCCGGGATACCTCTGGTCTAGAGATAGCCTCAAATGTGTCCATGATTTCAGTTGCTAGGGAGACTGACTCCTTGGTAGCGCTAGATAACACCTGTACCTTTGACTCCTTAGGATTTCGGTTCTCAGGGCACGTAAGAGAGAGAATACATCAAAGAGCTAAGATTTTTTCAAAAATGATTTCCCATGAATTTGAATAACCAACAAAAAACAGAAGCACAAGTGTATTTATAAAGCCACAATGCTGCAACTTGAACCACAAAAAAGCCAATTTGCTTTCTGATGGAGACACACGGAACAGGACAATTCATGTCTCCAAATGTCCTAGGAGAACTGGTCAGATATCAACTGGTCAGGTGATATAGGTACAGCAGTGGGACTCAGACTTCAGTGGTGACCAGGAGCCAAATTAGTGATCAGCATTACCCAAAAGCACCAGCGTGGCATGAATTCATTGTTTGCTATTATGCCAGGGTTCCTAAACCATGGTACATGTACCTGTGGGTGGCATAGGGGAGAAATTGTGTAATGGTGAATTTTATTTACTAATTATTTCATTTTCATAATAGGCTACTCTGGTGAAACTTTAAAACTCTGTAGGACATTTTTATATAAAATACGATAATTAATTTATTTCAAGACGTACCAATGAGAACACACACACGCAGCTCTCCCCTCCAATCACGGTACAGAGCTAGTTTAGTTGCCCAGCAACTGTCCGTTTACCTGGGTTTTTTTTAGTTGTGTACATTGCACTATATTTCTATACATACCAGTGACACATGGGCAGATGGCTGAAAATAGGTGGTGTGAAGAAGAACATAGGTATTTAGTTTGGAAAAAAGAAGATTAAGGGGGGACATAATAGCAGTTTTCAAATATCTAAAAGGGTGTCGCAAGGAGGAAGGAGAAAATTTGTTCCTCTTGGTTTCTGAGGACAGGACAAGGAGTAATGGGCGTAAAGTGCAGCAAGGGAGGTTTAGATTGGACATTAGGAAAAAATTCCTAACTGTCAGGGTGGTCAAATATTGGAATAAATTGCCAAGGGAGGTGGTGGAATCTCCCTCTCTGGAGATATTTAAGAACAGGTTAGATAGACATCTGTCAGGGATGGTGTAGACGGAGCTTGGTCCTGCCTTGAGGGCGGGGGGCTGGACTCGATGACCTCTTGAGGTCCCTTCCAGTCCTATTATTCTATGATTCTATGATCACTGACCAGAAGGATGGCGGGGGTGGGGGCAAATCTGGAAGAGGGTACACAGATATTCAGGCGATCTAGAAGGGGGCATGCAATCAGAAAAGTTTGGGAGCTTCTGCTATAAGTGCTAGATAGTCATATGTCAAGAGTCTGGTGGGAAATATTTAATGGGAAATTATTCTCACATAAATGGCCTAAGGAGGTTGTAGAATCGCCATCAATGGAGATTTTTAGGAGCCCGTTAAACGAGCACCTGTCAGGGATGATCTAGATCGGGGTCTCCAACGTTTTTGAGCATGAGATCGCTTGTTGAATTTAAGTGCAATCCAAGATCGACCTCAAATGTAAATATCCTTGGCCCCGCCTCCTCCCCGCCCCTTCTCCAAGGTACTGCCCGTCCTCACTCACTTCCATCAGGCTGGGGCAGAGGGTAGGGGTGCAGGCTCTGGTCTTGGATGAAGGGATCTGGAGTATGAGAGGAGGAGGATGGTAGGCAGTTAGGAGGTAGGAAGGGGTTCTAGGTGCAGGCTCTGGGATGGTGTTTGGATACGCGGGTGCTCGGGGCTGGTGCACGAGGGGGTTCATGACTGGGGTAGGAGTTTGGGATGTGGACTCCAGCTGGGGACTGCTGGTGGCTCCTGGTTGACGGTGCAGTGGGGCTGAGGCCGGCTCACCCCTGCACCACTCCCTAAAGTAGCCAGCAAACTTGCCCTATTGCTAATCCTGTTGCGTCCCCTCCCCGCTCTGTGGAGAAGGGATACAGAGTGGGAGGGGGCACCTTGACATCAGCACCCTCCTCTCTCTCCCCTGCCCAGCAAGCAGGAGGCTTCCAGCCGGGAAGGGGAGATCCAAGGCAAAGAGCAGGAGATGGGCAGCATTGGAGGGAGGGGCGGTTGAAGTGCCGGCTTGGCCAAACTAGTCAGGATCCCCTGGCAGAGGCTCCAAGATCTACCAGTAGATCCTGCTTGACTGGTTAGTGACCACGGCACTAGATAATGCTCAGTCCTGCCGTGAGAGTGGAGGACTGGGCGAGATGGCTTCTCGAGGACCCTGTCAGTCCTATGATTCTATAACTGACCCAATGTTTCATCAATTGCAATTGGTTAATGACATCTTGCATGGTTCATAGGCAAATCCCATGGGCTACGTCTACATTGGCCCCCTATTACGGAATAGGGATGCAAATGTAGCACTTGGGAAGAGGCAAATGCGCGGGGGATTTAAATATCCCCTGCGGCATTTGCATTTTCATGGCCACCGCTTTTTTCCGGCTTGGAGATAAGCCGGAGAAAAGCATCCAGACTGGCGCGATCCTCCGGAATAAAGCCCTATCCCGGAAGATCTCTTATTCCTACTTGCAAGATGGCTGAAAATAGGTCTGTATCCACAGCCTGTGACTGAAAGTAGGAATAAGATATCCTCCGGAATAGGGCTTTATTCCGGAGGATGGCGCCAGTCTGGACGCTTTTCTCCGGCTTATCTCCAAGCCGGAAAAAAGCGGCGGCCATGAAAATGTAAATGCCACAGGGGATATTTAAATCCCCCGCGCATTTGCCTCTTCCCAAGTGCTACATTTGCATCCCTATTCCGTAATAGGCGGCCAATGTAGACGTAGCCATGGGGTTTGAATATCCTGCACAGCAAAGAGACACATAAAAAGCCACGTGCCACTCACAAGCCTCAGTCTGAGTGTCACTGACCCATGGCATGGGATTAAAGTCCCCTGTGCAGCTGTCAAATGGGTATGGCACTAGCAATAGGATACAAGCATCACCTCCTGAGCTTCCAGTGGACCTCACCCCGGATCTCCTGGGGCTCACTGCCAGCGTGAAAAGGGAACAGGTTCCATGCACGTTGGGCAGCCAATCCGAGCCCCACGGATGTCGTGGGAGAGCCTTCCATGGAGATCAGCAGGCTCTGGGCCAAGCCTCCCATCCTTGGCTTTTGTGTGGAGGAAACTGGCAGCTCGGATGGCGGCTTGGTGAGGTGCATGTCTAAGAGGAGGGGGGCCAAGCCGGCTCGCTCACGGTGGCCTCCCCCGCGTCCCTGCCACAGGCATTGGGTGGCTCTGATGCCAACGATCTGGCATTTAGCAGGTCACGGAGACTGCAGACGCGGCTTCTCTTCAGTCACCGGCTGCGGATACAGACCTGTTCATGAGGTTTCCCCTAAGAATTCCAGTGAAAACAGGTGGGCGCTGCCTGGGGCTGGCGCTGAGGACTGGGAAGGAGGGGAGGAAAGCGATTTAAACATTTCCCTACAGCAAGGGAAACCCCCCACAAGAGCACTGAGAAGGAGCAACGCCGTGAGAGAACCCAGAGGTGAACCACTGGAAGCCAGATCCAAGGTCCGGCAGAGGGAGTCTTCACCCCAGGCCCTGGGGTTTGGAATGGGTACTATATGAAGAGAAATTAAAAAGACTTGGATTTTTCACTTTGGAAAAGAGGAAACTATAATAGAGGTCTATAAAATCATGACTGGCGTGGAGAAAGTGAATAAAGAAAAAGTTATTTACTTGTTGCCATAATATAAGAACGAGGGAGTCACCAAATGAAATGAATAGGTAGCAGGCTTAAAACAAACAAACAGTTTTCCTTCATACAGCACGCAGTCAACCTGTGGAACTCCTTGCCAGAGGAAGGGGTGAAGAGTAGGATTTTTACTGGATCCAAAAAAGAGCTAGATAGATTCATGGAGGCTAGGTCCATCAATGGCCATTGGGGTTCCTAGCCTCTGTATGTCTGGAAATGGATGGCAGGAGAGGGATCACATGAGGATTACCCTGGCATGGGACTTTGATACCTGCTTTATCTCCCACAGCTCATGCATTTTCCTTCGGAAGCCAGCAGAGTGACTTTGTGCCCAATCTGCGCCTTGGAGTCTGGCCATAGGAGCCATTGGCTGCCTGCGCAGGGTCTGGGCTGCAGGGCTGTTTACTTGCAGTGTAGCTTTCTGGGTATGGACTAATGCCACTACCCCGCTACACGAGCCGTGGAGCAGGCTGTCACGCCTGTGCCACCATGTAGAATTTCTGGCTACCAGGGCATTCCCTGGCACTGGGGCAAGGGAGCGTGGCTGAGCCCAGCTCTGCCAGGGCTATTCCCGTGGGGCGCAGGCTTCCACGAGGAAGCTGGCAGTTCTCAACACCAGGGAAAGGACTTTGCCCCTTGTGCTCTCGCACGCCGGCTCAGAGAAGTGCAAATCACCATCCTCCACGTTGAAAAGGCCGAACGGCAGTGTAGCCCAGTTCAGCTATGTCGACACTACAAGGTTCTTTTGAAATGAGTTCTTTTGAAATGAGTTCTTTTGAAATAATAACTCCCGAAATAACTATTTCAAAGAGTGTGTCCACACGACAGCAAAGCCTCAAAATTAGTCCAAGGCAGGTTCCCTTATAATGTGGACGCAACACCTCCACTTAGAGCCCCAGGTAGCGCTGTGGATTAATTACACTGAATGACTCTGGGGAGTCGTTATTTTGAAATAACAGCAGCTGAGCGTCCACACTAACCCTATTTTGAAATAGGCATTATTCCTTGTAAATTCACGGATTCTTATTTCAAAGTAACAAGCCTGTTATTTTGAAATAATGGGCTTGCTGTGTGGATGCTCACCTGGTTATTTGAGAATAACTCTGCAGTGTAGGCATGCCCTTCAAAGCCAGTCTCTCGGGTCCTGGAAAATTGTCCAGACAGCATTTTGCACCAAGCTGGTGGTATCTTCTCCAGCAGCAATGCAATTCTCAGGGCCATTTCCCTGTTTCATCTTGGAGGTGTGATTTGATGTGTCTCTTTCTCTCCACCATGTGCCGCTGCCCAGTCGCATCCTGCACGGCTCGCTCGGCCCGACGCGGGAGGAACAGAACGCGTTCCCTCTCTGCATTGTCTCTCCTCACCAGGCTCTTTAATAAGAAATCAGACCAGACCATGGGAGTGACAAATGGCATCCTTCCACTCGCCACCAGGAATCAGTCAATATTCAACCCCACTCATCTGCAGCACCCATGTCATTGCTGAATTCTCCTCCCCCTTTTTCTTCCCTTTTTTTGACAGAACCATTGGTGCATTGTGAAAGTGAGGCTGCCCTGGAGAGTGGGGAAGGGAACCAGAAATCTCTCAGGCTACGTCTACACTACGAGTTTTCATGGTAAAAAATATGCCAATGAGGGTCTCATTTGCATGAGTCGTGATTTCATTTGCATATGTTCTTCCAATCCGTTTTTGCACAAAAACGGATTGGAAGAACATATGCAAAGGAGATTGAGACTCATGCAAATGAGTAACTCATTAGCATATTTGTTGCTAAGAAAACTCGTAGTGTAGACGTAGCCTGAGAGATTTCCGGTTCTCTTCCCCGCTCTCCAGAGGACCCAATTCTTTCTGAAACTACAAAGGGAGAACAGACTGTGACGGTTCCAAGTAGCTAATGAAAACATCTTTGGGGAGAACTGAGCAGAGGGGTCAGGAAAGGCTGTGGGGTGCTGGCAGCCCTTCCGGTGGAGTATTACTACAGCCCTGCATGGATATCAAGTTTTGTATCTGCATCTGTATGCGTAAAAATGAGCCGCAGCGATACGCCTCCACAGCCGCGGATACCATGGCGTAACACGGAGCTCAGCAAATTTGCAGGATTCTAGATCATAGAATGATAGAATCATAGAATAATAGGACTGGAAGGGACCTCAAGAGGTCATCGAGTCCAGCCCCCCACCCTCAAGGCAGGACCACGCTCCGTCTACACCATCCCTGACAGATGTCTATCTAACCTGTTCTTAAATATCTCCAGAGAGGGAGATTCCACCACCTCTCTTGGCAATTTATTCCAATATTTGACCACCCTGACAGTTAGGAATTTTTTCCTAATGTCCAATCTAAACCTCCCCTGCTGCACTTTAAGCCCATTACTCCTTGTCCTGTCCTCAGAAACCAAGAGGAACAAATTTTCTCCTTCCTCCTTGTGACACCCTTTTAGATATTTGAAAACCGCTATCATGTCCCCCCTTAATCTTCTTTTTTCCAAACTAAACAAGCCCAGTTCATGAAGCCTGGCTTCATAGGTCATGTTCTCTAGACCTTTAATCATTCTTGTCGCTCTTCTCTGTACCCTTTCCAATTTCTCCACATCTTTCTTGAAATGTGGCGCCCAGAACTGGACACAGTACTCCAGCTGAGGCCTAACTAGTGCAGATACAACATTTGTGCAGATACAACAACTAGATACAACATTTGTGTCCGCATCCGCCAAAATGAGCCGGGGACATTGTGGATGTGCAGGGCTCTAGGGATGACCTCAATTGGAATCCACACGAGAATGTAAAATCACCCAAATACCCTCCCGCTCTGAGGTCTCAAAGGAAGGGGCCCGGCAGGGACTTGCCAGTAGGAGCTGCAAAGAGACACCAGTAGCTGCGGGTGACTTAATCGAAGGGTGGTTGGCGCTGGTGGGTGAAACGGCTGGGCCAGGTCATTCCTGTTTCTCTACTGAAACACACAGTGGAGTTGAAGCATGGGCGGTGGGTGACAGTAGAGCTGGAGGAGGCAAGCCTTTTCCGTGCACTAAGCCGCACCAAACTCTCTTGAATATAAGTTGTAAAGGACCCATGAGATGATAATACATTTGTGCACCAGCCAGGCTTAGAAAACAACCAAGCGGCTCGGGGGTTTCTTAGTTGTTGACGGACATCTGGGTCATTTCGCATCATGCCTGCCCCAGGAGGTTGTGTTGTGGTTGTTTGAAGTTTTCTCCCAACACCTCTGATTCCGTAGAAACAATTCTCAGGACAGGATACACGGATCTGGAAGCAAAGCAGAATGCCTGTTTGTATATTGTAGAATAGGCTTAGCTAGCCTCCTGGGTCTAGGTCTAGACTGCATCCCTCTGTCGATAGAGGGATGCAAATCAAGCACATTGAAATTGCTAATGAAGCTGGGATTTCAATATCCCACGCCTCATTAGCATAAACATGGCCGCCACTTTTTTCGAAACAGTTTTTTCGAGAAAAAAACGGCAGTCTAGACGCAGATCTGTCGGAAATAAAGCCTTTTTCGACAGATCCTGTAAACCTCATTAGCAATTTCGATGTGCCTGATCTACATCTCTCTGTCGACAGAGAGGTGTAGTCTAGACACACCCCTGGGGGTATTATGGGACAGAACCACCCCCCACCTCCTTCCTTAGGACCTGTTTTAGTGAGCTGAAGATCATTTGTCCCTCCCTGGCCCCTCGCCCTGTCTGTTGTGGTGCAGTTAAATAAAGCAGCAAGTTCCCAGCCTGCAGTGCTATGAGTAAACTTGTTGCACCAAGCTGTTCCTTTAAAAAAAAACAGATCTTTTTTTGCAGCTTGCAGTTGCTGTTGCCTAAGCTCTGAGAACATGGCAGAGTAATTAGAGGCCAGATATTACGCTGGTGGGCAGGAATCAGTGAACGTAAGAACATAAGAACGGCCACACTGGGTGAGACCAAAGGTCCATCTAGCCCAGGACCCTGTCTGCCGACAGTGGCCAATGCCAGGTGCCCCAGAGGGAGTGAACAGAACAGGGAATCCTCAAATTATCCCTCCCCTGTCATCCATTTCCAGCCTTTGACACACAGAGGGTAGGGACACCATTCCTACCCATCCTGGCTAATGGCCATTGATGGACCTAACCTCCATGAATTGATCCAGTTCTTTTGTGAACCCTGCCAAAGTCCTAGTCTTCACAGCATCCTCTAGCAAGGAGTTCCACAGATGGACTGTGCATTGTGTGAAGAAATACTTCCTTTTTTAAAACCTGCTACCTAGGCATTTCATCAGGTGACACCTAGTTCTTTCATTATGGGAACAAGTAACTAACTTTTCCTTAATCACTTTCTCCATTTTTCTAAGCTGAAAAGCCCTAGTCTTCTTAATCTCTTTTCATATTGGGATAGAGAGTACGCTTATTAAGTTTGCAGATGATACGAAACTGGGTGGGGTTGCAACTTCTTTGGAGGATAGGGACATAATTCAAAATGACCTTAGCAAGTTAGAGAAATGGTCAGGGGTAAACAGGATGAGGTTTAATAAAGAGAAATGCAAAGTGCTCCACTTAGGAAGGAACAATCAGTTCCATACATACAAGATGGGAAGCGACTGTCTAGGAAGGAGCATGGCGGAAAGAGATCTAGGGGTCATAGTGGACCACAAGTTGAATATGAGTCAACAGTGTGACGCTGCTGCAAAAAAAGCAAATATGATTCTAGGTTGTATCAACAGGTGTGTTGTAAGCAAAACTCGTGAAGTCATTCTGCCGCTCTACTCTGCACTAGTTAGGCCTCAGCTGGAGTACTGTGTCCAGTTCTGGGCGCCACATTTCAAGAAAGATGTGGAGAAATTGGAAAGGGTACAGAGAAGAGCGACAAGAATGATGAAAGGTCTAGAGAACATGACCTATGAAGCCAGGCTTCATGAACTGGGCTTGTTTAGTTTGGAAAAAAGAAGATTAAGGGGGGACATGAGAGCGGTTTTCAAATATCTAAAAGGGTGTCACAAGGAGGAAGGAGAAAATTTGTTCCTCTTGGTTTCTGAGGACAGGACAAGGAGTAATGGGCTTAAAGTGCAGCAGGGGAGGTTTAGATTGGACATTAGGAAAAAATTCCTAACTGTCAGGGTGGTCAAATATTGGAATAAATTGCCAAGGGAGGTGGTGGAATCTCCCTCTCTGGAGATATTTAAGAACAGGTTAGATAGACGTCTGTCAGGGATGGTGTAGACGGAGCTTGGTCCTGCCTTGAGGGCGGTGGGCTGGACTCGATGACCTCTCGAGGTCCCTTCCAGTCCTAGGATTCTATGATATGGCACCCATTCCAAACCCCTAATCATTTTTGTTGCCCTTTTCTGAACCTTTTCCAGTGCCAAGATTTTTTTTTGAGATGCTGCATCCATATCTGCATGTAGTATTCAGGTTGTGAATTCATGAGCAAAGTCAGAATTGGGTGTAGTGTTCCTCTCCTTTACCTTCACTTCTGGGTTGTATGTACCCGGCTGGTGTTCTCTAGAGGAGCTGATTACGTGCGTGGGCACTTCCCTGTATAAACCCAACTCCGGCAGAGAAACCCAGAGCTGAGTGATGGAGATGAGTATCATGTCCATGCTCCCAGAAGAAGGGCACGTCACCTTGAACCAAAAAGCTTTCTTCCCATTACCAAGAACCCCTGAAATTCATGCACATTTGGGAGCGAGTTCTGATGGCACTGAGAAAAGTGGCAATCAGAAGCATCTCGCTCGATTTCAGTGGGCTCATGCCAGCATCAAACGTATGTGAGGGAGCTCAGAATCAGGCCTTGGAAGGCTCCATAATGAGAAGTTTTCCAAGCAGAGATGGAATCCATATGTACATGTGCTAATGAGATCAATGCAAACAGCTATCGTACATTCTGTTCCATTCTGGAGAGAGATATTTTGAAGTAGACGCATTGTGGGCTAATAATCCTCTGAACAGGTCCCAGAACATCCTCCCAGCTGGCAACTTGTATATGTGGAGCAAGGAAAATTGGCTGGCCGGGATAGAAACGTGGGCGCATTGAATTATTATTGTAGCCTTTACTAACTTTGTTGCATTTCAGATGAAAAATTAGTAACATTTGTCGGTTATTTTTCCCCCTCCTTGAAGCATAAATGTCCATTCACTTCAAACGGCTCTGTTCCGTTCCTGCGACAGCGAATGCGGGCTGGGATTGGATGATCACAGCCCAGGACACCACTGCGGTATGTGCGTGCAACCTCAGAATGAAAAGGCAGTCCCTGCCCCACGCTGCTTCCAGTCGATGTGCAAGACATGAGACAAAAGAAGGATGCAGAGGGAGGGGGAAAACAAGGAAAGAATGAGGCAAGAGCAGTCAGCAGGATAGGTTTCACAAGTCCGCAGCATGCCTGTTAAGTTGACGGTAGACAACATGGGAGAGGAGAGTTTTCAGGGAAGCTGGTGAGTTAGTTTTGCAGGCGTTCCTTATGGGCCAGCAAACTATGGAAAAAGTCGGGGTGGGCGGAGAGAGGCAAATGATCCCACACGCTCCCCCTCCACTTGTCACCTCTGCATGGGCACGTGGCGTTTTTCCCGACTCGTTTTGGATAGATGCCTCCAGATCCTGTTCCCTACTGGGATTGGAGGTCTGCCACAGACCCCAGCTGGTGTTTTGTCTATGAGGATATCGATCCATTAGCATTCAAGACCATTTTCTTCTGTGTTACCAGTGACTTGGAGAGAGGCCATGCCAGTTTTGACAGAGAGAGTCACTCCGCCTCCTCTGTTTGCCCACTCAGTGCTCTGTAAATAAGTTATAACTATGGATTTTAACATTCCAAGTGTGCATTCAATGCGATCAGGGTCCAGTAACACTCACCAGAGCAAATTTATGATGATAAATGAGCAATTCCACAGTATTTTTTGTTGTTGTTGTTGTTACCAAGGCTTGTAGCCCTGGCTATTAAAAAAGTTCTCCTGATGACGTCCTTGGGTTATTGATTCATTCATTCAATCATAGAATCATAGAGCTGGAAAAGACCTCAAGTCCAGCCCCCTGCCCAAGGCAGGACCAACACCAACTAAATCAATCCAGCCAGGTATTTGTCAAGCTGTGTCCTAAAAACCTCTAGGGATGGAGATTCCACCCCCTCCCTAGAGAACCCATCCCAGCGCTTCCCCACCCGCCTAGGGAAATAGTTTTTCCTAATAGCCAACCTAGACCTCCCCCACTGCAACTTGAGACCATTGCTCCTTGTTCTGCCATCTGTCACCACTGAGAACAGCCTCTCTCCTTCCTCTTTGGAACCCCCCTTCAGGAAGTTGAAGGCTGCTATCAAATCCCCCTCTCTCTTCTTTTCTGCAGACTAAACAAACCCAAATCCTTCAGTTTCTCCTCAGAGATCATGTGCTCCAGCCCCCTCATCATTTTGGTTGCCCACTGCTGGACCGTCTCCAATGCGTCCTCATCCTTTCTATAGAGGGGAACCCAGACCTGGACACAATATTCCAGATGTGGCCTCACCAGAGCTGAATAAAGGGGAATAATCATTCTCTAGATCTGCTGGCAATGATCCTCCTAATGCACCCTAATATGCCATTAGCTTTCTTGGCTACAAGCGCACACTGTTGACTCCTATCCAGCTTCTCATCCACTGTAACCCCTTGGTCCTTTTCTGCAGAACTGCTACTTAACCATTCGGTCCCCAGCCTGTAACAATGCTTGGGATTCTTTCATTCCATGTGCAGGACTTAATTTTGAGCTGCATCCTCAGAGCGTCACTCTTCTTACCACCCCATTAGTGTAAAGCCCTTCCGACTATTTTAGCCAGCCTGACCCTAAGAAGACTGGTCCTCACTCTACTGAGGTGGAGGTCATCCACACTGTATGGTCCCCTCTCCCCATAAAAGATGGACCAATGCTCCATACAACCGAAGCCCTCCAAGCTACATCACTGACATAAACAGTGGTTCACTTCCAGGATGCCTTTGCTCATGGAACAGAAATAATCTTAGCGATCGCTTGGTTATTCTTCTTCATCGGCATACCTGTATGCTCCAGAGTAAGCATCATCGGGGAGGGGCGCCTGACGTCATGCCCTGCTTATCAGCAAGTCTGCCTTGCTGCAGGAGATCACGATCGACTGGGAGAGTCTCCAAGGTTGATCCTGATCGACCAGCTGGTGACCACTGCTCTGGGATTTGCTGGGCCCAAAGCAAACTCCGGGAATGTTTCCATGCAAACGTTCAGTCTTTGTTCTTGAAACATCGATGTTGCTGATGGGACCATCTCACAGAAGGGTGATGGGTCTTTCCTGCATCCAGATCAAGACAGGAGGCTGTGATTCAACGGATGGAATCAAGGCAGACAGTGAGGTCACGGCAGAGGTAGAATCATAGAATCATAGAATGCTAGGACTGGAAGGGACCTCGAGAGGTCATCGAGTCCAGTCCCCTGCCCTCATGGCAGGACCCAGTACTGTCTAGAGATTATGGGTTCCCAAACTGGGGGGCATGCTTCCCTGAGGGGGTGTGAAGAAATTCCAGGGAGGGTGCAAGGCATCCCAGCCCCCCTCCCAATCAAGTTTTGCTACCCCAGTCAGTTCCTTTTTTTTGCTGCTATTTTGGGGAGGGGGAGTGAGGATTTTTCAAAAATCAAAAAGGAGGCGTGATGCCAAAAAGCTTGGGAACCACTGGGACCATCCCTGATGGCTAGACAGTGATCAGGTGATGGCTGGGCTAAAGCATCCAAAATACCAGCAAGAATCTGTGGTCTCTAAAATGAACCTGGATCTGGCACTGGGGGAAGAGTTTGGTCTGAGGCTTTGAGGAAGGAGCTATTTACCTAGCTGCCTGCAATATGCAGAACTCTGGCTCCAGCTGGCTGCCTCCCTGTTGTCACTACAGTAAAACTGCCCCCGCACTCGCTGCCCCCCTGTGGGTCCTTACAGAATATAACTGTCCCTCCTAACAGGCCCTTCCCATTCCACGTTATGGAAAGCAATCAGATTCTGAGCACATTCCATTGTCCTGGCACAACCAAGCCCTGGCCTTAAGTTAGGGTAAGAGGAAGCTATATACTGAATTTGGTGGTCCTAGCTCTGATCATTTAGGAGGCGATTGTGAGCAGACAGACGGACAGAAAGACAGACATGCACATTTCTAGTAGCAGGCTGTGTATTTGGCTTCCTGGTGCAGTAGATGGTAATCTCAAGAGTACAGAGGATCCTTCCGCCACCCTCTTGGTCGCTGCAGTGGAGGCTTGTAGGAAGGGGTGGGGGCTGCCTGACTTCCAGTTCACATAACGTGTACATGTTCTCAGGCTTGTCTTTAACAAGCCTATTATAACCTGACTGTCTTTTGTGCTGGGGGCTGGCATTCCCACCAGCCTGGCTGTAAATGTAATGAGAGCAGCAAACAATGAGAGCCTGGCTGCAGATAACAAGCCAAATGAAATGTCCCATTTCCTGGTTTCAAGGAGCAGGACTCCTGATACCATGGGGTGGAATTTACCCAGCCCATGTGAACGAGGGGATCTACACCTGTAGGACCAAGGTGGACTACATTGTGAGATCAGGCACAGCTCAATCCACCCTCGCAGCGGCTCTGAGAGGCAGGGCGATGCAGAGACCCGCTCTGAGCCACACGGTCTCCCCTGCTGGAGTGGGAAAGATTAGGTCTATGCCACCGTCAAATGACCAACCAAGCTCAGCAACCAAGTCTTGGGAGGACAGACCCAAATCTCAACCCATTCCCCGCCCTGTCTCTTTCCACTTTCTTCCCTCTTTCCCTTGATGCCACCTCCCTACAGCTGGCACAAAAGCCTTCTGTGGCACCAACGCCAATGTTTCCGCCCTTTTTTGCCATCCATGTGCGGAATAAATTGGTTACATGCGCAGAGGCATGTGTGGCTGTGCACCACCAGTAGTACCACATGCTGCCAGATGTGGGTGCACCAATTTAGTCCCCCTCTGCTCACCCTGTCATTCCTCGGCACTCCTGCTCCTCTTCTGCCTGCCACCGCCGGCTGGAGCCTCCTCCCCGCATCTCTGCCCCCACCTCCTCCCTCCTCCCATCTCTGCCAGCGGATTAGTGCATGTGGGGACCCCAAACTGGAGGGGGCGGAGAAAGACGCGGTACAAGCTCCCCCTCTCCTGCCAGGGTTGGGCTCAGCTTTGTGCCAGGTTCGGGGCCCACCACACAGCGGCGGAGGGGGGGTGTGAAATGTTGCCTTTGCCCCCGGGCACATCATATCCTCACTGTACCTCGGCAAGATGCTGCTCACGATCAAGCTGTATTTTAGTCAGCGGTTGTTTCGCATCAGCTGTTTACAGCAAGGGTATTCCGCTGCGGATCAGCCCCGCACATTTCCACTGGGGGTGTTTGTTATCAGTATCTCTGCACCTCATACACGGTCAGAATATGCAGCTGCTCCGTGACGGCTCAGAAACAGGGAACGCCGGGCTACGATGCCGGTCAGCAGCTGCTCCCGAGCACATCACCATCTCAATGCCTGCAATTACGCCGGGAGGGAGGTTAGGCCAGGACACTTCTCACTCCCAAACAAGGCCATTTCTGATTTTTTTTTTCAGCCACAAAGCTGGATTTTGTTTATCAGCACCTGCTATAATATCCCAGGCTCAATTTTACATCCCGTTTGAAAGGAAGGGGAGCCAAGATGCCTGTTGCATTATTTTCCTTGCACTGTTTCATGGCAAACATAGATTTAGGAATCGCAGCCCAGGCTCCGGCCGATGTCTGCAGTTAAATGAAGCGCTAGGGGTCAGAGTGGGTCTGTCTTTGGGGTGATAGGGCAATCTCCTACCATATGACACCTGTCATGATTATGAGGGTTAGCCAGCAGCCTGGGGATTAAGGGGTTAACTACACCTAGCCAGGTGGAGTGACCAGTAGGAATGTAGGTGGGACTTTCAAACTGGGACAAAGGAATTTGGGTTTTTTCCTTTCTCCCTTTTGTCTCTCTGGGGGAGTCCTCTGCAGCTACGGAGAGGGACAAGCATGTCTCTCTCTCTCCAAGACACCATTCTTCATTTTCTGTAAGTAGGGTAAAGTTTGTGTAAGCGGGGGAATGGTCCCGCTATTGCGGGGAACTTTCCTGGCTTCTATACACCCCGGTGAAATGGACCAGCGAAAGGATCTGAGTCCCCACTCCCACTTCCTTTACCCCACGGCCTCCCTGATCCTGAGGGCTCCCCCTCCACTCTCCTGAGGAGCAGAGCCCTCGAAACCCCAACAAGGCTGGGCCCAGGTTTCCTGGGGCTTAATCCCCGACCTTGTAGTCACTAGGGGCAGGAGTTAGGGTGTCCCCACTCCGAGGTGCTCTCTTCACACCGCAGGCCTTCTTGGCCCAGTGATCACTTCATAAGGTTCAAAGCAAATACAATTTATTAAACATCAACTGATTAAAGAGAAAAGAATAAAAAAATGAGAATGGTTAAATGAGAACACACAGCCCTGCTCTGTAGCACAGGGACATCAAAACAGCAGCCTGCAGAGTGTAAGGACAGTCCACAGTCTCTTCCTTAGAGGCCCCTTAGAGGCCTTGGATGTGCTGCGGGGGGGGGGGCTGCAGGCTGGACACGCTTGCTCTGGCAGTGACCACACAGCCTCAAGCTCGAAGTGGCCAGACCCCTCTCCCAGTCCAGAGCCTCTCCCCACACTTTGCAGTTCCCAGCTGCTCACCACACCCAGCTGCAGGCTGTGCTGCGTGGCCAGTCTCTGGCTCCTTGCGTTGCTTCTCTGTTCCTTTTGGCTCTCTGAGCACGGCCAGTCTGCTGCTCAACACAGGGTCTGCGCTCCTTGAGCTGTGTGTGTCTGGCTCAGCTCTGCAAAAACTGCCCCTCAGCACACAGCTTGCACTCCTTGGGCTGTCTCTCAGCTCCCTGTTTTTGCAGGACTTCTTCTGCACACTGCTTGCCCCCCCCTTGGGCAGTGTCTCAGCTCTCTGTTTGCTCAGAGAGAGCCAGAACAATCCCAGCTCACAGGGAGGACGGGTCCTGGCCTCTTGCTGTCCTCAGTGGCCTGTCCAACCTGTCAATCAGGCTGAGCTGGAGTGTTGGCTGCTTTCCATTGTCTTTGGGGTCAGTCAGTCTCATGGACCCTTCCCCTGTTGACACTGGGAGCTGGCAAGCCAAAAAACTCCTACAGAGTTTAAGTAAGGGGCTAACAGTCCCCTTACATTTAGGTAGTTTCGTTAGACTTTATTGTTTTAAGGGTTAGGTACGGGATCTGAGATCTGGCACTGTTTAAAAGATGTTTTGGCTTTTCTTTGTAACTAAGTTCTAGGCCCATGGAGTTTCTCCATGAGTATATTTTGTTACCTCCCTATCTAGTCATTATGCTTGCAACAGGAATATTGTTGTAATAATAAAAGTTCTTTCTTTTCTTTTTATTAACCTGGCAGTGGTTAATTGTGTGCCCTGATTTTTATTTTAGGGGTGAGATTTCCCAAATGAGCTTTCCCCTGATTTCTTTATCAACATTTGGGGGTGGCAGTGGAAGTTTTATTCCCAAGATCTAGGTTTTTAAGATTTTGAGGGAAGTTTTATACCAAAGCCTGGTAGATAAGGCTTTGGGGTACACTTGCTGGCCCCCACTTCTGCATTTATCATGCCAGAGTGGGGAAGGAGCCATGACAACACCCATTGAACACTATGCAGGGAGGGAATGGCAGGAACCCACAGCATCCATAGCTGGAACATCTGAGGTTCTTCCATCAAGTGACCAGTCTTGTTTAGCGGGCTGGAGCACATGACTTATGAGGAGAGGCTGAGGGATTTGGGCTTATTTAGTCAGCAGAAGAGAAGAGGGAGGGGGGATTTGATAGCAGCCTTCAACTTCCTGAGGGAGGTTCCAAAGAGGATGGAGAGAGGCTGTTCTCAGGTGACGGATGGCAGAACAAGGAGCAATGGTCTCAAGTTGCAGTGGGGGAGGTCTAGGTTGGTTATTAGGAAAAAAGTATTTTCCTAAAAGGGTGCAGAAGCACCAGGATGGGTTCCCTAGGCAGGGGGTGGAATCTCCATCCCTAGGGGGTTTTAAGTCTCAGTTTGACAAAGCCCTGGCTGGGTTGATTTAGTTGGGGTTGGTCCTGCTTTGGACACGGAGCTGGACTTGATGACTCCTGAGGTCTCTTCCAGCCCGAGGATTCTGTGTTTCTTGTCCAACCATGCCAGGCATGTGATGAGTCATAGAAGCACAGGCTAAACTGGCTTGGTTCCCAATTTAATACCTGGACATGCTGCACTATGGGGGATTTCAGTGCTGGGAGAGGTGCAATGGGAAGAGGCAATGATTCTCTCCAGTGTACCCATGAAGGTGACCGCTACAATGCTGCTAAGCACTAAAACACGGCAGCTATGTGTGCCTGAGAGCATGGTCACTCTCCATCTGGGAGCCAGCCTGCCAGCCCCAGTCCACAGACTTGGGCTAGCGGGGCTTGTGCTAGCCATCTAGAAACAGCATCTAGGTGTTGCTTTGCTGTTGAATCCTGTAGCAGTCCCAATTCACCGGTGGGGCGTCCCGACAAGTTTCCTGCTCCGTCGATGATGATAACCGTACGGCCACGCGCGCTCACGCGTTTGCTCCCCTGTTTACAATTCGTCAACACAGCAGACTCCGAGAGAGCCCCCAAAGGCCACACAATCAGATAAGGTTGAAGGCACCAGGCCAGGTTTATGGTAGAGGAGATACAGTCCTAGCTTCCCCCTACAGTTAGGCTAACACGTGTATGCCCGTTACAGCTAGTGCCAGGGATGAGACACTTTAAGAACATAAGAACATAAGAACGGCCATACTGGGGCAGACCAAAGGTCCTTCTAGCCCAGTATCCTGTTTGCCGACAGTGGCCAGCACCAGGTGCCCCAGAGAGGGTGGACCGAAGACAATGATCAAGCGATTTGTCTCCTGCCAGCCTTCTCCAGCCTCTGACAAACAGAGGCCAAGGACACCATTTTATCCCCTGGCTAATAGCCTTTTATGGACGTAACCTCCAGGAAATTATCTAGCTTCTCTTTAAACTCTATTATAGTCCTAGCCTTCACAGCCTCCTCTGGCAAGGAGTTCCACATGTTCCATATGTTCTTATGATTAACACGTGTATGCCCGTTACAATGGTCCGATGCAGCTAGTGCCAGGGATGAGACACTTTTCCCTAGGCCAGACAAAGTCAGCTCTTTGGGGTGCCCTTCATACACAGGTAAAACCAGTTACACATCACTCCTGACGTATCAGGTTGCCCCACCGCCTGTTGCTTAGTTACCACCCCTTACCTCATACAACAGAGGGTTCAATCAGTTCTGGTCCGGAACTTGGGGCGGTCTGCTTGTTATTTGTGGGGAGGAGGTTGGTGTTTCTTCACAAGTTTCTGTCATGACCCCTCTAGAATGTGTTCACAGACTGTGCCTAGTTCCTTTCAGGTAGGAGTGTTTCTATAATGTCAGCCCTGTTTTTGCCAGTTTCTCTCAGCAGTGGCCTGTCTCTTGCACACAGATAACAGGCATGCCGACCCAGGTTCAGGACTTGGCTGGGATGATTGAGCTGGGGTTGCTCTTCCTTTGAGCAGGGGGCTGGGTTTGATGACCTCCTGAGGTGTCTTCCAGCCCTAGGATTCTCGAATGAATTCCATTTCACGTCAAGCTCTGAGGTGCTGACATTTGTTTCCATTCCCTGTCGGGAGGCAAATAAAAAAAATTGGACCCTTTGGCAAAAAGGAATTGGTGTTGAACTGCCCGTTTTGGAGTAGTAAAGCTCACATTTGAATAGGGGTGTCTCGTTCTCTTTCTCCTCTTCCCCAGCTCCCTAGTCAAGAGATTCCACCCTCATTCTCGGAAACCACATCTCCAGTTCAGGGCACCGCATTTCAAGAAGCATGTGGAGAAATTGGAGAGGGTCCAGAGAAGAGCAACAAGAATGATTAAAGGTCTAGAGAACATGACCTATGAAGGAAGGCTGAAAAAATTGGGTTTGTTTAGTTTAGAAAAGAGAAGACTGAGGGGGGACATGATAGCCGTTCTCAGATATCTAAAAGGGTGTCATAAGGAGGAGGGAGAAAACTTGTTCATCTTGACCTCTGAGGATAGAACAAGAAGTAATGGGCTTAAACTGCAGCAAGGGAGGTTTAGGTTGGACATTAGGAAAAAGTTCCTAACTGTCAGGGTGGTCAAACACTGGAATAAATTGCCCAGGGAGGTTGTGGAATCCCCATCTGTGGAGATATTTAAGAGCAGGTTAGATAAATGTCTATCAGAGATAGTCTAGACAGTATTTGTTCCTGCCGTGAGGGCAGGGGACTGGACTCGATGACCTCTCAAGGTCCCTTCCAGTCCTAGTATTCTTTGATTCTATGATTCTATTAAACTTTTGTTCTGAAAACTTCTTCCCAACGGCTATGTCTCTGGGGAATGCTTTGGCTCAGCGGAAACAGCTCACTTTGACAAAAAAAAGGAAAAAAAAGCAAAGAGCGAATGTGAGCATGTTTGGTTTTTCGCCCTGTTATGAATTCCATCTATATTTTAAGTGCATTTATTCTGGTGAGCATTGTCGCATGAGCCTCCTTGGGGAATAAAGCTCTCTCTTATCCACAAAAGAGATCATTATTAGGGACAAATGATACAAGCTTCCTTCCGCTGCCCTGCCAAGAGCCATCAGGTGTATTCGCAGAGACACAGTAATTCAGCCTCTATCTTTTGAGTCTACACCAGGAAAGAAAAAAAAACTGTAATAACCCATCTCAAAGTCCAGGTTTGCTACTTTTGGCCGCACTCTCTCTGGCCCATACTCTGCCTCTCCGGGCTGGATTATCCAATAAGCAGACTAAGCACGTGCTTAGGGCACCAGCAAAGGAGGGACACCAAAAAGAAAAAGAGATTTTTTTTGAAAAAATTTGATATTTCAAAAAAAGCATTGAAGTTGTCATTGTGGGGAAAGTCAGAACTCCACAGAACACTCTTTTTCTCAGCTGAAAAGAATATAAAACCCTCAGAGAACAACAATGTGTCAGGACAGACTCAATTCACTTTCCCTATTGTGTATGGAAGCGGATGTGCTTTGTCAAGTCAGCTTCGATGAACGCATCGAAGGGCCGATAAAGAAAAGTTATTTATTAGTTCCCTAAATAGAAGAACTAGAGGACACCAAATGAAATTAATGGGTAGCAGGTTTAAAACTAACAAAAGAAAGTTCTTCTTCACACAGCGTGTAGTCAACCTGTGGAACTCCTTGCCAGAGGAGGCTGTGAAGGCTGGGACTATAATAGAGTTTAAAGAGAAGCTAGATAATTTCATGGAGGTTAGGTCCATAAAAGGCTATTAGCCAGGGGATAAAATGGTGTCCCTGGCCTCTGTTTGTCAGAAGCTGGAGAGAGATGGCTTGATCATTGTCTTCGGTCTACCTTCTCTGGGGCACCTGGTGCTGGCCACTGTCGGCAGACAGGCTACTGGGCTAGATGGGCCTTTGGTCTGACCCAGTACGGCCGTTCTTATGTTCTTATGTATCCAGAATTTTGCAATCAGAAAATCTAGAAAGAAGCTATTTTAATTTCAGAAGACATGTCGGTTTTGTGTCATTTCGAAAAATACAATTTTATTTTACGGTCTAGTATTGTTTTTATTTCGAATTACATTTGGGGGGGCACCATAATCTATTCAGTGCTTAGGGCCTCTAAAAGTCTTAATCCGGCCCTGGCTCTCCCCCTCTGTGAGGCCTATGGCTAAGGAATAGGGGCAGCTCATGCTGATGACTCCCCCTCCCCACACACACACACCCTTTCCAGTGCAGCTCTCAGGGGAAGGATGCGGCCCTACAAACATATGGGGTGAGAATGGGTGCAGCACAGACAGCCCCGTCCAGGTGGAGGGGAAAGGTGACTGTAATCATGGTCTGCCCCTTTAAGGACAGTGTGGGGCCCTTTTAAGAACCTGTGTTGAGAAAGCAGACCAGACTGTAGTCTGGAGACTACGCCCTGGAGCATGGGAAAGCTCTGCCCTGAGTAGGCTCAGCGATGGGCAGGGAAGGACAGAGCCCTGCTGCGCCGGGGCGCTGGTGGAGCCAAAGCACAGCCAGGGAAGGCGAGCTGGGGTCACCCTGCCCACAGGGAGAACCCTCCAAAGTCCAGACTCCATAGTGAGAAGCCCCTGGAAATTACTGGGCTGAGGAGATCCGGCCATAAGTGACACTCTGCCCCATGGGCTGTGGGCTGTGGCTTCCATGTGGGTCAGGAGAGAGGCATTTGAGCTCAAGACTGGGGCTAGGAAGACTCCGGAGAGGCCAGGCTGGGAACCAGCCAGCTGTCCCGGGAAGGAAAGGCCGTGCGTTTGGGGCTAAGTTGCAGTATCCATTCTTTTAGATAAGGGGTGGGGAACATTTTTTGAGTTGGGGGCTGCTGACCCCAGGCGGGTAGATTTTGTGAGCTCCAGCCACACTGTGGCATAGACCAGATTTTTATAATATTTTATGTAATATGCTTAATGGGAAGTATGAGAATACATGTTAAACAAGTATCGTTCGGTTGGCCACCCTTCTCTGGTTAGCAGGGAAGAACAGGCTTCTAGGCCCATAGTAAAGATACATCAAGCAAACTGCTTGGCTACGTCTAGACTGGTATGATTTTCCGCAAATGCTTTTAACGGAAAAGTTTTCCGTTAAAGCTATTTCGATGTAACTAGACAATTGACGTAGCTCAAGTTGCGTCGCTTAACTTGACTTTAGCTCTGCTGTGTAGACGTACCCCGAGTTACTGCAGAGGATTCTGTCCCAAGTGTCTGGCTAGTGAGCCTGGCCCGTGTGCTCAGGGTCTAACTAACCACCAAATTGGGGTCAGGAAGGAATTTTCCCCACACTCAGCTTGGCAGAGACCATGGGGGTGGGTCTGGCTTCCCCTGACTCAAGGGTCAGTCACAGGTTTAAACTACAGGTTGGACCTCCCTGGTCCAGCACTCTTGGGACCTGGCTGGTCTCGAACGAGGGAATTTTCTGGATCAGGGAAAGATCCCTGCCCAGGGAAGGTCCCCTGACCCTGGCCTCCTAAGCACGCTGCCCTCCCTGCAGCTGGCTCCAATCCAGGCCCAATGCAACTGAGCTCCGGCCCTGCTTCTGCCTCATCCTGCCATGGCTCCCTAGAGACAGGGCTCACCAGCTATCACCAACCCTGCTTCTGACCTGTCCGGTCCGGGTTCCCCAGGAACGGGGCTCATTGGTGGCCTTGCTTCTCCCCCACCCAGCTGGACTTTGTGGGGATGGGGCTTGCCGGCTGCCAGTGGCCCCACTGCTGCCTTGCTTGGCCGGGGCTTCCCAGGGACGGGGCTCACCAAGTGCTGCCAATGATCAATTTTCTGTAACTTCAGGTATTTAAACCAGGACTCGCGGACATCAGTCACTCAGCCAGAGGTTCTGGGCCTATTCCAGGAGGAGGGGGGTGCGTTCTGTGACCTGTGATGTGCGGAGGGTCAGGCTAGATGATCACAGTGGTCCCTTCTGGCCTTGAAGTCTAGGAGAGACGCGACTTCATGGCGGCAGAAGATTTGACCCTACGCATAGGTGCCGATTTACTAGGAGCCTGGGTGGGGCTTAGGAGGGTCTGCACCTATGGGAACGCTATGCTCCCTTCAGCTAGACGCTGGCCTTTAACGGTCTTGTAAATATCTCTGAAATATAGGAAAGGAGAGATGTAGCAGGACAGAGACGTGGCCTCAACTCCCCCAACCCAGCACACACAGGGTTAACCTACGCCCACTTGCAGCAAAGCTTTTCAGACCATGGCAGCCCAGGAATAAAAGCAATTTTTCTGGTGAATCATTATTTTTGCATTAGAGCAAAGGACAGACCTCCCCTGCTGGTGTCTCGGAGGGGCTGGCGCACGGAACAGGCGGCTCTCCTGCAGAACACAGACGAAAAGAAAAAGCCCCAAACAAAGCTCACAAAAGCCACTCATTAACACCAGACGCGGATGTCGCAAGGTACAGAAGGAATCCAGGAGACACCCAGAGCAGAGGTATTATTGACTGCAATCTTGTTCACCGACACTCATGGAAGTGTATTGCTGTTAATGCTGGTGGCTTTTTGCAGGAGGCTGCTACGTGAGCTCCCCTAATAGGGATCAAAATTGGGCTACCGGTGCCTGACTCTCATTCTGCCATGTGGGTTCCTGCTTGCCATGGAAGCGGGCTGCCCCAGACCTCGGTCTCACAATCACAAGCAGCAATAGATTTGTTAGGTGGAAGCAGACGGAGTCAGATGGAAGTAGCAGGCACTAGCCAATAGGAGGGGACATTCCTACAGCTGAGTAAAGGTGCATGGGAACCACTGACTTTTTTGTATCCCAGTGTTTCCCAATTTTATTTAACTCGAAAGAATTTGGCGGAACCCCTAATAACCGTCTAATACGTGGACATCAGCGCTAAATAGTGACATCATCGTCCCCACTCTCTGGCTAAGCCGGTATTACACATGGACACTTATCGTGGCAAACACCAATGAAAATGGTTTTCAATAAAATTCATAAATGCTTAAATATTAATTATTATTTTTTTAATCAGAAAATGTGATTGTAATGTGATTTTCTCGCAGAACCCTGATTTTCACATTGTGGAACCCGGGGGGTTCCATGGAACACCATGTGGGAAACACCGTTGTAAGCTAATGGTTGGACAATCTGCCTGTGAATTACCCATTGTTCAAGCAGAGTGGAACGCCAAGGGTTGGAAGCGAGGGCGATGGGGGGCGGGGCTGAGGCAGCTTCCTGCCTCTCTTGGCACCACAGACCGTGCTGTGCCCCAGAAGCAGCCAGTAGCAAGTTCCCAACCAATGGGAACAGCCTCATGCTGCCCAAGCCCTGCCCTTTCTGCACAGGCTGTCTACACTGGACGCTTGCATTTGCGCAAGAGAACTGACTTTGTAATGTAGAAAATCAGTGCTTCTTGCGCAAAAACTTTCCCGCTCCCGCTCGGGAAAAGGCCCTCTTGCACAAGAATACTTGCTCAAGAGGGCCAGTGTAGACAGGGAAGAACTGTTTTGTGCAAAAAAGCCCCGATGGCTAAAATGGCGATCAGGGCTTTCTTGCGCACAATTGCGTCTAGATTGGCACGGATGCTTTTGCGCAAAAGCACTTTTTACGCAAAAGCATCCATGCCAATCTAGACGCGCTTTTGCGGAAATACTTTTAACGGAAAAAGTTTTCCATTAAAAGTATTTCCGCAAAATCATGCCAGTCCAGACTCAGCCTGTGTGTTGCTGAGCGGTAGTTCTCATCCAAGTGCCTTTGGATACGGCAGGGTCATGTAACCAGTGCAGTAACATGAGTCCCTTCCGATGGACACATTCACTCCTCCCTTCTTTCCAAGTTCTGGCGTTGAGAGATGCAACCAATTGATCTTTAGCCCCCCAGTAAATGGCAACTTTCCTTCATCACCTTCTGGCTCTCAGGGGGGATTTTGTCAACTGATTAAACCCGGATTGTAAGGGGAGATCCACAACCCTGGAACAAACTCTTTTTCTTGTTATGTTTTCTCCATGTATCAAGGGAGGGTGAGCAGTTCTTAAATCTGAACTGAGCTTTTCTGGAAAGTGCTGGAGTGACAGAGAAATGGCAGATGGAACCAGTAGGCCATCCAGACCATCGCTTTGTAGGCCGGAGCGGCTTGCACCTGATTGTATGGTTTCCACTCTAGTTTTGAATGACAAAAAAAGGAGCCTCCCTCACTTCCCTTTGGAGGCCTTGGGGCCTGATCCAGAGTCCATTGAATCGAGCGGACGCTGGTCTGGAGGATCGGGCCCCAAGAGATTCCAGCCTGGGGGTGGTACAGTTAAACGACCAGTCTATGTCGAACCCCATCACCATGAGGTTTAGAGATAGGGCTGTCCTGAGGGGGGTACGGGACCTGAGGCAACCCCCCTCCCACAGTGCCCCAGGCACAGGCTCCACCCCCTCTCCACCGCTTCCCTAAGCCCCGCCCCTGCCTGCTCCCTTTCTCCCACCTCTGAGCAACATGGCCTGGGGGATTAAAGGGGTCCTGGTGCCATGGCAACAGGGGTTCCCCCCCATGATCACTGGGAGTCAGAGTGGCCTGGCAGCCTGCTTTGCTTTGCCCCACCCCACCGTGCCACCTCCTCCAGGCCTGCTGCGCCCTACTTCACCACAGCGATGGGAAGTGGAGCACCCTGAGGCCGGATCACTCTGCTTCCTGCCATCCCTGAGAAGCTGAGCGCAGCGGCAGGATGGAGTGGAGTGGCCTGCCAGGCCGCTATGGTTCCTGCCACCTGCATGGTGCCAGGCTCCCATAATCTCTTGAGTCCCTCCCATCCATAGGAGCCCCAAAAGTGTGGGGCCTGGAGGGGCAGCCCCAATTTGTCCTATGGGAGAACTTCCTCCAAGTGCGGTAGAAAGGACAATCTAATGGCTGGTGCGCAGGGTTGGCCCGCAGGAAATTGGGCTTCAGTCCCCAGCTCAACCACAAACTTCCCATGTGATTTGGGCAAGTCCTGTGGGGCCAAATTTTGGATGCTATTTAGTGACCTAGTGAGACTTTTTTCAAAAGCCCCTCACCCACTGAGGCATTTCTGACAGCCCCCCAAGATCCTGTCTGCATCCTGAGATGCCCAAATACTTTCCAAAATCTGGCCCCTAGCCTATTGTGCCTCAGTTTCCCCATCTCTGTCTCCCTTGCCTAGTTTGACTGTAAATACACTTCTCACCATGTATTTATCCCGCCCCTCGTTCAACGGGCCTTGGTTGAAGCGGCCCAGTTTTTATTACGTTGGTGATAGAGATCTCTATGTATGATCCGTAGGAATGAGACCAATTAGCCACACAACTCCCTCCTTGTGACAATCAGAATAATTCTGCTAATGCTGGTTCGGAACAGCTGTTGCACTCCAAAAAGAGAAGGCAAAACCATAAATAAAGAAGCATTTGGATTTCAATCTCAGTGCTTGAGAGCAATTAAGAAAGGAAGGAGAAAGGGTAATTTTCCTCCCGTGAGTGATAAGCAATTAAGTAGGGCACATAATACGCCTTTGGACACAATCAATTTGGCTTCCTTGTATTACCCCCTCCTGCCTCGCACCATGTCTCAGAGGCAGCGCGGTTGGGATTGCTGGTTGCTTGCTGCGAGGTTGTCGGTTGGCTCTGAGCTTAGCTGGGCAGCACTGAATTTGTGCTGGGCTGGTGGGGGTGCAGAGACAAATGCTGAAATTCAGTTTTCTTTTGTCTCCTGTCTTTGCTTTCTTGTTGTCTTAGGATGCCGTTTGCAGCATCTATAGGCTTGTCGACACTCAGAGGTTACTGGGTGAAAACGTTTTTGCTCAGGGGTGTGAAAAATCACCCCCCCCCCCGAGAGCAGCACATTTCAACAGTGTAGAGTATCCGTGTAGATGGGTTCCCAGCACTGGGAACGACGCCCCACATCAAGGGGGCTCTCTCCCACTGCTGGCATTGTGGTCACAGTGTTGCAACACTTTAACACGCAAGTGTAAACAAAGCTGATGCAAACTGAGGGAAACCCACATCCATTTGTTTGAAAGCCTTGTTTGTTCAGTTCTGCTAACTTGTGGAACTACTCGCCAGGGGATGTTGTTTGAACATGCGCATTTAACAGCATATGGGAGACATTTCATGCCTTCACACATTATGTTGGTACCTACATTTCACCATGTTGTTATTGACCAGCGAATTATTTGTTTTCAAATGATACCTGACACAAGATATATTTTGTATGAAGGTTATTGAAATAGTGGGTAGGGTGAGAGTACAGGGGTGGAACCAGTCACTATGGACCAGACCCATCTTCTGACAGTGGCCACTGCTAGATGGTTCAGATGGATAGAACAGAACAGGACAATTATCACAGCTTCTGGAAGTCAGAGGTTTTATACATTCCTGGGCTGTGTCTAGACTGCATCCCTTTTCCGTAAAAGGGATGCAAATTAGACATATCGCAATTGCAAATGAAGCGGGGATTTAAGAGGAATAAGGGATCTTTCAGAAAAGGCTTTATTTTCCGAAAGATCCGCGTCTAGACTGGCGCTTTTTTCCAGCAAAGCTCCGAGCCGGAAAAAAGCAGCAGCCATTTTTATGCAAATGAAGGGGGGGGATTTAAATCCCCACTTCATTTGCAATTGCAATGTGTCTAATTTGCATCCCTTTTACAGAAAAGGGATGCAGTCTAGACACAGCCCTGGAGTATAGGATTGCATCACTGACCCTCTTAGCTAATAGCAGTTGATGGGCTTGTCCTCCATGAACTTATCTAACTCTTTTTTGTTAAAGTCCTGGCCTTCACAACATCCTCTGGCAAGGAGTTCCACAGGTTGACTCTGTGTTGTGTGAAAAAAAGCACCTTACGTTTGTATTAAACCTGCCGCATAGTCATTTCATGTTTGCTTATTGTGTTATGTGAAGGTATAAATAATGGTTTCTTATTCATTTTCTCTGTGTCATTCATGATTCCATAGACCTCCCTCCTTGATCATCTCTTTCCTAAGTCGAACGGTGGTAGTCTTTTTAGTCTCTCCTCATATGGAAGCTGTTCCATCTCCTTATTGTGGCCCTTATCTGCCCCTTTTGCAATTCTAATGTCTTTTATTAAGATGTGATGATCGGACCTGCATGTTGTATTTCAGGTGTGGGAATATCATGGATTTATATAGGGCGTATCTACACAGCTGCATTATTTTGGAATAAAGGCCATTATTTCGAAATAGCAATGCGAGCGTCTACACAACAATTCTGTTATTTCGAACTAATTCTGAAATAACGGATGTCTTATTTTGAAATCTGTAAATCTCATTCCATGAGGAAAAAGCTATTTCGGGATAGCAGTAGTGTGGATGCTCCACTGCTGCTATTTTTAAATAGCTCCTCCCAAGGGCTGTTCAGAGTAATTACTCCCTCTTGGGGCTCTAATTCAAGGTAGCACGTCCACATTAGGAAAGCCTGCCTCGGACTAATTTTGAGGCTTCCCTGTAGTGTAGATGTGCTATTTCAAAATAAGCTATTGCGGACATTTTTTTCCAAAATAAGTGTGCTGTGTAGATGTTCCCCTAGATATCTTCTGTCTCATTATCTATCCTGTTCCTGATGTTCTGTTTTTTTTTTTTTTAAGTGCTGCTGCTGCAGTAGAGTGGCTGTGTTCAGAGAACTAGCTGCAAGGATTTCATGAGCTCTCTCCTGAGTGGTAACACTCATTTGGGTCCCATTGTTTTGTAGGCAGATTTGGAATGTTTTTTCCCCCCCCAGTGTGCCTTACAGTGCACTCACCAGCACTGAATTTCATCTGCCCTTTTGTTGCCTTGTCCAGCACTTAGAACAGTGTTCACTTGAGGTTTGATCCTTCAACACTTATCAGCCAGGATGGGTTTTTTTTTATAATGGAGATTGCCTATCTCCTAGGACTGGAAGGGACCTTGAAAGGTCATTGAGCCCAGTCTGCTGCCTTCACAGCAGGACCAAGGACCAAGTACCACCCCTGATGAATTTTAGCCTCAAATGGCCTCTGCAAGGATTGAACTTGCAACCCTGGATTTAGCAGGCTAATGCTCAAACCACTCAGCTATCCCTCCCCCCCAGCCTCTGTTTGTCAGAAGCTGGGGATGGGTGACAGTTAATGATCCCCTGCTTTGTTCATTCCCTCTGGGAGACCAGGTATTGGCCGCTGTTGGCAGACCGGATACTGGGCTAGTTGGGCCTTTGCTCTGACCCCGTCTGGCCGTTCTGCATTTGGCACCTAGTGTCCTGACGCTATTTTCTTGAGATTCTCTGTGGAGAAACGCCCCCTTCCATGCTCCCTGACCCACCGCAGGTTCGAGGTGCAAGTGGAAATGGTGGGCGCTGCTGAGATGTGGACAAATTGGATACGGGGGGGAAAGGGGCGCTCTGCCCCCAGAACTCCTGCTGTTGGTGTACTGGGGGCGGAGGGTTGCTGCCCCATATGCTCTCCTCCTTTGCTGTGCTCCAGTGTCAGGGAGGCTGGGACTGTGCCGTCGCCATCTCTGTTCTTGGGAGAGGGGACGGCGAGGGAGGCGGGGAGGCGTCTTGGCTTCTGTGGGGGCCGGGCCTCAGCAGAAGAGGTGGGCTGGGGTAGAGTTGCCAGGTGTCCGGTTTGCTACTGTTCAGTCCGGTATTTGTGCCCTCTGTCCGGTAGAAAAATTCAGAAAATACCGGACATGTGCAATGTCCAGTATTTTCTGAATTTCCAGCTGGGCGCCGGACGGAAGCCTGGGGGGCGGGTGAGCGACTGGGAGGTGAGGCACGATTGGTGCTGGGAGTCCTGTGGTCGCGTGCAAAAGCCAGTCGGGGCAGGGGCAGTGGCTGGGACTCCTAGCCACTCCCCCCGCCTCGTTCCTGTGCAGTCACAAGCTCCTAGCGCCAATCGTGGCCCCGCCTCCCAGCCTGCGAGTCCTCTGGGCGCATCACAACGGGGGATGAGGTGGGGCAGTGGCGGTGGGGGAGTGTCCGTACTTATTAACCCATGTTCCTTTTTTTATTTTTTTTTTTTGCTGCACAAAAATACCACGAGTCCGGTATTTTTTGGGAGACCATTTGGCAACGCTGGAGGCTGGCAACATCTGGCCGTGGGTGGACACAAGTGGCTCACGGCGGTGCCGCTTGGGGCACGTTCCCCATGGCTGCCGGAGCGCGGGTTGTGCCAGACTCCAGCCGGAACAAGCCGTGCCAGGGGAAAAAGAAGGAGCCTCCGCAGGGGACCCGGCCTGCGCGTCGCCAGCGCTGCGTACAGCCCGCGTACACAGAGGAGCTGCCATGCCTGAGTGGTTTCTCCCTGTCTCCGTTCCCTGAAAAGCCTTTTTTCCTCCCCCTGCCTCATGGGGAGCCGGTTTCAAATCAATGAACCGTTTACAGTCTCGCTCTCACCTCCCGCTTCTTTCCCTTGTCACCGCTCAGCCGCCTCCTGCGTGCGCCCGCTGCCAAATGCGCAGATTACATCTCGTTCGATATCTCTGGTCACACCCCGCTTTCCTGGGCTGTGACTCACTGCGGGACGGGGAGGGGAAAGCGAGGGAGCGAAGGCCCAGTGGCTGTTCATGGTTTAAAACAGGGATGGGGACGCTAAAGCCCAGGGGCCGGATGTGGCCCCTGGCTTGCCTGGATCCGGACCCCAAGGCTGAGAGCTCCCCACCCACCATGTCCTCCTTCTCGCACTGGTGCTCGGTCCCCCGCCCACCACCCGCTGTGGGGCGGGAGCACACAAATCTACTGGCCTAGGCCCCATTAGGCTTGGGTGTGTGAGGGGAAGGGGCGGGGTGTCTCCCGCCTCAGTTGGGGGCCACGTTAATGAGGATTTATGTGTGGGGGGGGGGTTGTTTGGTTTTTGTTTTTTGCTTCTCACGTGTGTGCGGCCCCCGATGGATTTTTCTGTGGGTGGGTGGCTCCCTCCCCCCAAAAGGGTTCCCCGCCCCGGTTTAAACATGCTGTAAACAGATGGCTTTTTGCCATGGGTTGGATCAGACACCGGTTCGATCAGGCGCCCATAAAGCCTGTGGCAAACGCACCGGCGAGGGGGCTTGGGTAGGGAAGGAAGCAGCAACGGCTCATGGCGGTAATTCTATTCAAGGTAGCCGAGTTCTGAGACTGTAGGACCTTGAGCGGGGTGGCCCCTACCCAATGCCGTGGCCCACTGGAATCAGAGGGGGAGAGGGGTCTGAATTCCTCTGAGGAGCTGGGCTGTCGTGTTTGTCCAGCACTAGCTGGCCCGGAGCCCCTGGCGGCAAGATAATTAATCCTCCTCAGTCATGAGGCCTAGCGCCATGGTCCATTCCCTCCTCCTGCGGCTGGAAAAGAAAATGCACCGTGTACTGCTGCTGGCTACAGGCCTGGGCGTTGCCGTCCTATCCCAGAAGGGGGGCTGGGAAGCCATTGTGCTGGCGACCTCCGGAAGGCTCTGTGAACCGCGCTGAGCAAGGGAGGGTGCTGCCTCAGCCTGCTGCAAGATGCTTCAAATTCTCCCCCTCAGGAGAGTTCAGCTGGCCGGCGTGTAGGAGGGTCCCTCTCAGTACACAGGAGCTCGGGGGGGGGGGGGGGGGGTGCACTCCCTGCTCTCCCCACCCCCCCCCATCCAGGCAGGCCTAAATCCAGACCTGCCAGGAGGGGGCCCTCTCCTGCCAGCCAAAGGGGTAGGGGAAGTGGTGGGGGAGTTCCCCCTCTCCCCCAGCAACTGAGATCAAGTGTGTCCAGTATTTTTATCTGAAGGCACCTGGTAACCTTAGGTAGGGGGGCTACTTACTGGTGTGCCGGCAGGCAAGATGATGGAGCGCCAGCCCTGCTGGTCTCTCCCTTGGGGGTGCGGCTTCCTCCAGTGAACAGGCAGAATAGCTCTCCCCTGCTGGTTTCTTTAAAGTAGGACAAGAGGAAGCTGCCTACCAAATTTGGTGGCCCTAGCTCATACCGTTTAGGAGGAATTCGAACAAACGGACTCACAGACAGACGCACAGATGCACTCTAAAATACCTGTCGAGACTGGCTACTGTAGCAATGGTACTGTATTACCCCAGACTCTGCACACTTTATTCCAGTTCCAGATACGTTTGCAAAATGCAGAAGGTAAAAACCGGTCACATCTACCTGGGAATTGGTTTGGCCAGGCCTCATACATCTTACATACATCTTACATACCGCATATATAACATGCTCTGATTGGATTCCGCACATGCAAAGAACGGACCTAAAAGGTGACCACTCTCAAGGTCGCACAATGCAGAGTTCTCCAACTGAGCCTGAATATGAATCGTTGTCAAGAGAATATACCCTACTTATTTCTGATTACTGCTTTCTTAGGTCAATTCCACAGACCTTTTATTCATTCACACTTGGAAGTTTCAGCAATACAGCAGTTTACATGTGACGGTCAGGCATCTATTCAACAAGCCAGTTTCACCGACCCCAATACAATCCCGTTCCTTATATAGCACCATCGCTACTCCCCCAGGAATTGTCCATGTCACCTTACATGAGAACATAAGAACGGCCGTACTGGGTCAGACCAAAGGTCCATCTAGCCCAGTAGCCTGTCTGCCGACAGTGGCCAGCACCAGGTGCCCCAAAGAGGGTGGACCGAAGACAATGATCAAGCGATTTGTCTCCTGCCATCCCTCTCCAGCCTCTGACAAACAGAGGCCAAGGACATCATTTTATCCCCTGGCTAATAGCCTTTTATGGACCTAACCTCCATGAAATTATCTAGCTTCTCTTTAAACTCTATTATAGTCCTAGCCTTCACAGCCTCCTCTGGCAAGGAGTTCCACAGGTTGACTACACGCTGTGTGAAGAAGAACTTTCTTTTATTAGTTTTAAACCTGCTACCTTTTGCCTAGCCACTCTGGTTCTGCATGGCACAGAGAATAACAGTAATCTCCGGGACAAATCATGCTAGAAATGGACTTTGCTGACCAGTAGAGAGAGGATGAAGTCCCAGAGTTCGGGAGATAGGGATGCCACAGGCTTCCTGTGTGACTTTGGGCCAGGCATAGAACCTGCCTGTGCCTCAGTTTCCCATTTATACAAGGGGGAGATAGCACTGCCCTGCCACATAGAAAAGTTGCGAGTCTTCGTGGGTTTTCATGTGTAGACAGGCTGTCTGGCTGTCCACGGTATTTATCTAGCTCCCCTCACCAACATTAAAGACCGTGAAGCACTCCAATATGTGGGTGAAGGGAGCCCTACAGATACCGTGGACAGATCGACAGCCAGGTCGTCGATACATGAGAACCCACAAAGGCTCCCAGGGGATGGCCCAGTCAGGGAAATCGCACGGCTCTTCTGATGAAACCAGGAAGGGGAGCATATTGCAAGACAGCTTTTCGGAAAGCCTTGCCCAGTTTGATTCCGTTACAGAAAGATTTGTTTAGCCCCACGCAGCTCCTTCTTTACCAACTGTCAGGCAGCGATATCCTGCATTTCTCTTATTAGCCCTTTGTTATTTCCAGACAGGCTTCCTGTCACAAGGCCTCACTATTCTCTATTAATGGGTATTTTTGTCTCAGGGTTCTGAGAGCTTTCATAAGGAGGCCGGATGAAATCAGAGACACTTAAAGCTCTCCAGAGGTGTTCCCTTTAAGCTGGGTGCTTGTGCGGCCACTCAACAGAGTTTCCAATGATGTCCCACTGATTAGCAGAGCACCCAGAGCTGGCTTTTTTTTCTCCTGGTGGTGCACATCCGCACATGCCTTGATGCACATAACATTTATTCCACAAATAGGGTATGTCTAGACTACAGGCTTTTGTCGACAAAGGCTTTGTCGACAGATACTGTCGACAAAGCTTCTGTCGACAAAGAGCATCTAGACTATATCTAGTTCTGTCGACAAAGCAAGCCGCTTTGTCGACATGAGAGTGTAGACGCAAAGGACAGAGTAGATGCAATAACGCCTTCTATCGACAGAACTCTGTCGACAAAAGGCGTTATTCCTCGTAGAATGAGGTTTACCACCGTCGACAAAACTGCTGAGTTCTGTCGACGTTATGTCGACAGAACTCATAGGTAGTGTAGACGCAGGTATAGTTTTATCGACAAAAGTCCACTTTTGTCAACAAAACCCAGTAGTCTAGACACACCCATAGAGGGCAAAAAATCCACACATGGATGGAAAAGGTTAGAGGGAACATTGCTCTCCAGCCTCTTGGCTTCTTGGAATGCAAGCAACGAGCACAGAACATCGAGACCCTGACCAAAGCTGTGGGGGTTTCCTCTGATCTCCATTGCTGTATGCAACATGCAATGTCAGTCTGCTGAGACAGAAACTAGACAAAGGTCTGGAACATTGTGAAGAAGCAATGTGTAGTCCTGTGGCACCTTAGAGTGTGTCTACCCAGCAGGGCTTACCTTGAAATAAGCTACGCAAATTGAACTATGTCACTTGCGTAGCTTATTTCAAAATAGTTTCTTTCGAAATTGGGAGCGTCTACACGGCACTTAAACGAAACAAAGCACTCTTCTGACTTCCCTTACTCCTCGTACAATGAGGGTTACAGGAGTCGGATTAGAAGTCCTCCAGCTTGACAGTATTTTGACAATATTTCGAAATAACTGCCTGCTGTGTAGACACGGACTAAGTTATTTCGAAATAATGTTGCTGTGTCGATGTACCCTCAGAGACTAACATATATTAGCTTATATATCTAGGACTGTGAGCTTTTGTGGGCAAACTCCACTTCCTCAGATGAGCTGATCTTTCATGCCACACAAAGCTACCGGAGTTACTTTGTCCTGGCTAAACATACACATCTCCCAGTGCACAGTGGGTAGTGGAGCTGGCTATGCAAGGCCCCAGCCATCCAAAACAAACTCTACATATGGAAATGTTGTATGTTACCTTGCCGGCCACTGCACTAAGAAGATGTAACTAACCGACTTGTTTGTGTGCACTGCTGCCCTCTACTGGTCCGTTCTGTCACGAGTGGTCCCCTTTCATGTTTGCTAGCTACTTCTGCAAAATGATCCATTCCCTCTTGCGTTCTGCTGTGATGCTTGGATTGCCTTTCCTAGACCTGAGGAAGAATTTGGCGTGGCTCAAAAGCTTGTCTCTCTCACCAGCAGAAGTTTGTCCCGTAAAAGATAGGACCTCACCACCTCACTTTTCAGACTATCAATAAGACCTGAGTAAGTCACCAGATCTGGAACTTGTGGATTTAGATCAGCTTGTGTAACAGGGCTAGGCCTTAAGGCCATAGAGAAGTCCTTCAGGTGGCTAGAGTGGCTAGGAAGGAATCAGCCAATCAGGGGCCAAGAGGGACTATATAAGAAGCTGCTCCACTAGCGGCAGCTCAGTTACAGCCTGGACCTGGAAGGGAGAACGTTGGGGTGGTGGGCTGGGGGGACAGCTCCCAATGGAGAGCTGTTGAGAATGATGAACTGAAAAAAAGCCCTGAGCTGGGGCAAGAAACTGTCTGCAGGAGAGGGCCCGGAGGCACCACTCGCTCCTGAGTGAGGAGCCAAACTAAGAGATAAGGGACACTAGCAGAGGACACGGGGATGGGCTTTTGTTAGGCGTGCACCCCGGAACCGGTTGTGATTTCATACAAGGGTGTGTGATTCGGCCGGAGGGCCGAGTAGCCAAAAAGGCTGTGAAGACTGAGGGCAGCACAGGCACACTCATTTGGCCAAATGGGGCGCTCGTGGGAGGTGAGGGTCACCCTGTTACAGCCTGACACAAGCGTGCTATAGACCAGACACTGGGAAGCAGTGTCGTCCAGTAGCAACAGCGTGACCCACGATTTAGACCACTTTGTCTCCTGCTCTTTGTCTTGTCTTAAACTGTCGGCTCCGTGGGGCCAGGCCTGTCTCTCACTCTGTGTATGTACAGCCCCTAGCACCCTGAGGCACTGATCCTGCTTGGGACTTCTATGAGCGACCATAAAGCAAACCACCACCAACAAAATTGCAAAATGTTTTCAGCGCGTTGACAGGGCACCCGGAAGGGAAGACTGCTCGCTTTATTTTGCTTGACTAGTTGCTTATCCAAGGTGTTCCCAACATGCAGCTTCTTGGATCTGTGACAAGGTTATGGAGCTTTCCAGTAAACCACCTCTCTGTGCCAAAGTATTAGATGGGGATATACCAATTTCATAGAGCTGAAAGGAACCTTGAGAGGTCATCAAGTCCAGTCCCCTGCCCTCACAGCAACACCAAAAACCATCCCCGGCAAATATGCCCCACTTCCCTAAGTAGAACCCTCACGAATTGAGCTCACAACCCTGGATTTAGCAGGCTAATGCTCAAACCACTGAGCTATCTCTCTGCTGAGAAGCAGCTATGCCACTTGGGAGCCAAGACCCCGCATCTCTGTGAATCTGTCCGTGTGCTGTGTCAGAAGGCTGCATCGTGACTGGGCCATTCAAGTCTTGCTCCCCTGCGGTGACATCCTTTGGCAACTCGGTCGAACCCCCAGCAGTGAGTTTATAGATAATTCGTCCCTCCTCTGCTCACCAAATTTTCACCTCAAACAAAATTGGGGGGGTTTGGACAAGATTTGATTAACTTTATTTTCTGACTCTTTTGTTGTTTATTTGGCCCCTTGCCAGGCACTTTAAAAATAAATGAAACACATGGTTTTGAAAAGCCAAATAATCCATCCCAGGCAACCTCAAAACCGTCTGGCCCAAGGGCAAACCGAAAGAGAAGAAGACATCTAGCAAAGGGGGGAAATCCCCCGAGGTAGAAAAAATGTGGGGACATGAAAGAGACAGATTCAAAAGCCAAGAGAAGGGGACTGTAATGGGGTTCATAAAAGAGCCAGATAAATTAACTTATCTTGTGGTTCAAAAAAGAGCTAGAGAAATTCATGGAGGATAGATCGGCCCAGGCCTGGGCAAAATATGGCCCACAGGCCAGATCCAGCTTGCCAAGCCACCAGATCTGTCCCACACAGGCAGCGGGGGACCCCAAGCAAGCTCCTCTGTTTGCCCCGTAGCCCCGCACGCTGCTCAGAAATGCAACTGACAGGCCCTGTTTCTGTTTCAAAACTGTAATCCCAGAAGGGAGGGGGAAAAGCTTCAGGAGCTGCCCTCACCCCCTAGCACAATCCCATTGGCTGGTTTCTGGACAGAGATTGGCCAATGGAAGCTGCTTGTTTGAATAACAGGCAGCCAAGAAGAACCACGCCCCCCCTCCCCTTGGCTCAGTTATTCACTGAAGCATATGGCCAGGCAAGCAGGATGGCTGGCTGGGAAATGTTTGAAGCTCTGCAAGCATTTAGCTCTGCAGGCAGGCTGGCTGGTTGGGCTGCTGGCTGGTAAGTCTCCTAGCCAGAGCCTGCCTCAGCCCCTCCTTTCCCCAGCTCTCTGCTCCCCTACTGAACATACCCAAACCCTCTGTCCCTCTCTTGCATCCATACCCCCTACCATATCTGGCCCCCCAATCTCCTGCCCCAGATCACAGTCCCCTCCCACCCTACGTCACATCCCAAACCCTGGACTCCAGTCCCCTGCCCTAGGTCACAAACACCTCCTTCACCCAAAGTCCTCCCAGACTCCAGTCTCCCTTCTGCACCCCAGTCCCTTACTCCAACCTCCCTTCTGTACCAAACTTCCATCCCAGACCTCACACCTGCTCCATTAAAATCATGGAAGAGTGCGGCCCTGGACCACTTTCCAAAATCTTGGAGTGGCCCCCCCCCATCAAAAATGATTGCCCATCCTTGATCTAGCCTCTGTCAGTAGCTGGGAATGGGTGATGGGGAGAGATTCCTTGATGATTGGCATTGATCACTGTTGGAAGACAGGATATTGGGCTAGACGGACCTTTGGTGTGACCCAGTGTGGCCGTTCTTCTGTTCAAAGGCAAGAATCAAGCTGTCTAACTGAGTGGTCATCAAAGCCGCATTCTTACGGCTGTTGCTCTGGAACCGGCCCAGTTTCCATCTCTCTGTGTCTCACCCATTTGACCCACAGGAGAAATGGTTGAGAAGTTGCAAAGTCAGCAGCTTCTCCACTGAAACCAGTGACCACTTCCCCCTCGGACCAGCTGGATCGAAAGGAACAGAGCACATTTCTCCCCAGGGAGGGACTGAGACATGGCTAGTTTATGCCAACTGGGCAGGCCATAGAGGCTATGTTGGCACTGCACCAGGTGCAAGCCTCCCAGTATGGGTGGACAGATCTGCGCTAGCGGGACTCCAGCTAGCGCAATAAAGCTAGCAGTATGGCTCGGGAAGCAGTCTGGGGTCTTGAGTCAAGTCCTGCTAGAAGGAGCCTGGCTAGACCCCTGTGTAGATGCACCTGCAGGGACTCATTGGCAGGGCTGGAAGTAGAACACGGTTCCAGCCCCATCGCCGCCCTCCCGACGGCAGACACGAAGGGTTTCCACTCATTGCAACGTGGCCAAGAGTCGTGATTCCTCCCCGCTGAAAATAGGATGCTCTTGGCAGGAGCTGAGGCTCCTGTTCATGGTTCCCCGCTGAGTGGGTGAGCTAATGAAGCCAGATGGCTGGGGAAGGAGGCCAGCTCTTCTCAAATATCACCCTTCTATTCCCTCTGATGGGAGCTCCCGGCTTCTGCTGCTCTTACAACTCGTGGTCTCGCCCCACCTTGTGGACAAGCCTATAACTGCGAGGTGTTTCCCAAGAAATAACCCTGCAATTTAGAGCCATTTGGAGACAGAGAAAAGGGTGAAAATTGGAGAAAGACACCGCCCCAGAGCACACAGAATTCTCATGCAGAATGTGGTGTGGCTTATGATTAAGTGAACTGCATTTAACATCCCATCAGCATGGAGGTCCAATTCCACGTGATGTGACTCCTCTATAAAGAACCACAATCTTTCTGACCTGTGCACCTTAAAATCCACCCCCCTCCTTTCAGCCCCTTTGAAAGGGCAGAGATCCGCAGGGAGCGAGTGGTCTCGGCGTTGCAGTCACAGGAGATGATGTGGAAGTTTTGTCCAAGTTTTGAAATCTGAGAATTTGCAGCCAACTCTATGAGCAAGCTCTCTATGAATAACCCAGCACCATTTCAGTGTGGCAGATACAGAGTGTGGGGACCAGCAATGTTGTTTTCCTGTTATATCAGCAAGAGTGATATTTCCCAGTAACAAATCCCAGAAGTTTTTTCTGTGAAGATCCAGAGTACAATATGGCAGGTAGAGGCAAAATAGGCAGGACACATCTTCAGCTGGAGAAGAAAGCTGCTCCAGTGATTAGACTCCTGACCTGATACCTTCCCTGCTCTGCATTGACATCTAAAGGGCAAGTCACTTAGTCTCAATGTACCTCAGTTTCCCACCCTGGAAAATGTCACCCAGTAACATATCCTGCCTGATGCGCTGGAATAACAGCACCTCTCTATCGGGCCAAAAGCACACCCTTCCCTGACCCTGAGAGTAATGGGAATAATAGCACTTCCTTATCTCAGGGGGCTGTTGTGAGGACAAATACGAGATATTAAAGCCTCATAGATCTTCCAGGTCAGGGAAGGTTCTTTTAAAAGTCACCCTCCACTGTTATCGAATGAGTATCCACCCTCACTTACACCTTATAATAATACAGTTTGAACCTCCCTAATCTGGTAACATCCATAGTCCTGCATGGGTATGGCCAAGTTTCCCGCGGTCCCATAAAGTTTGTTTACAGCCACCAGTCCTGGCTCTCAGGTACGTCTAAACTACATATCTCCGTCGACGGAGCCATGTAGATTTGGTTTTTTGGCAAAGGGAAATGAAGCCGCGATTTAAATAATCGCGGCTTCATTTAAATTTACATGGCTGCCGCGCTGAGCCGACAAACAGCTGATCAGCTGTTTGTCGGCTCAACGCGAATCTGGACACTCCCCTGTTGAAATGAAAGCCTTTTATTGACATCCACGGTAAACCTCATCCTACGAGGCATAACGGGGATGTCGATAAAGGGCTTCCAGGTCGGCGCGGGAGCCATGCAGTCTAGACACAGCCTCAGTGTTCTGTGCTGTGATTTAGCTCTAATCTACCCTTAAATGTCTTCTAAGAGCCCAGTGGAAGTGTTGGAAATGCAACTAGACAATATTGACCTGCTATCGTCCAACAAATTCACTGGTTCGGCACCGGTCAGGTCTGGGGGTGCTGGATTAGAGAGGGTCAATCTACATTCAGATTACAGCATTGGCTGGTCCTGGACAATGTTTCCTGATGGTTGTGCATGAGATGAGTAATGGGAGCATCAATATTTTGTTGAATTTGGCTGCAGGTCCGACCAGGACTGCATTGTACTGGAAGCTTTGCAAATACAGAGCGAGGGGCATTTTTTGCCCCTTTACTGTGGGTTTTTAATATTTGGCTTGAGTGGTGCGTGTCTGTGCTGGTGTTTTGCAATGATTCAATAGCGTCTAAGGATGTAAAGTGCTTCTAAATTTCCGTCAGCTGTCAGGTGCTGTGGCAGCATCAACTAATCGATGAGCCCCAAAACTACGGCCTTTCCTAATGAATGTGGCCATTGTCATCCAGGCTTCTCCCCGCCCCAGGTTAGACAATGGCAAAGCACTCTCATTTTGCAGCGCGCTCAGACTGGGTCTGTGGTTAAGTGGACTGCGCTCGCTTCCCGTCTTCGTCCAGGCCCGAGTCTGGGCGATGCGCCTAAATGCGCCTTAGAAGCCAGCTCTCTCTTTTAGGCCCCATTGCGGTGGCAAGAATCTCCTAGGATGCTAGTGGTCTAGATATTGCCGGGATAACTCCAGAGGTTTTCCACTGAGCTCACTCCCAAAACTTTGCTGAGGGCCGGCGGTGGTGGGTGAAGGCCACCTCCAGCCCTGCCCCTTCTGCTGAAGCTCCGCCCTCCATGAGAACCAACCTCCCTCCCCCTCCTGGAGCACCACGAGGAGGCGCGGCGGCACGGTCTCAGACTCCCCGGACTTGGAGCATGGAGAGGGCGGATGCTCAGGAGCAGCAACACTCCACTCCAGTAGGCATCCAGGGGGAGGAGTCTGGGCAGGGCCAGGCTGTCGGTTTGGGAAGGCAACCTGCCTGTGATACCACCGCCCCGGCTTAGCCCCTGCAGAGAATGCTGCAGATTTAACACAGTGGGATAAAAGCCTACTAATACAGCTCTCCTGCGGAAGCACTCCCTTAGCCTCTCCCTTTCATGTCTGTGGGTTCTCTCCCCTGGGAAGGGTGGAATCGGCACACAAGGCACGTCCCCCATCCCCAGACGGCTGCTGGGTTGTTATTTATTGTGGTCAAGCAGGCTGGGGAAGGGCGGGGGATGTTTGCACTGACGTCCAGGGCTGGCAGTTTAATTTAAGGCTTGCGCCGTGATATTTATGGTGTGTGCCCAGCTGCCATGCACAGACATCGCTTGTTTAATAAACAACATCAATAACGCATTAGCAGCCTGCACCCTGTACTGAGTGACGGCCCGCCATACGGCTGGAGACCTCACGGCTCCCCCGCCCTCTGCGGCCTTTACTCTGTCTCAATAAGAGTAAGAGATGCAGGGTCAGGCCCATGGACCAGGCTAAGCCAGCTGGTCCCAATCTTGATGTCTTGGCGTGCTTTTCATCTGAGCCCTTAGAGGCAGGATGGTCTAGTAGTTGGGGCACAAGCTAGGACCTGAGAGACCTGGGGTCCACTCCTTGCTCTGCCACTGACAGTCCTGCATGGGCATGGACAAGTCACTTAGTCACTTTTTGCCTCAGTTTCCCTCCCATGACAAGGGGGATAATAGCACCTCCCTATACCACAGAGGTATATTAAAGAGTATGAGGTGCTCAGATAGTACAGTGAAGGGATCGCATCAGCACCACAGAGTTTATAGAATTTATAAGAACATGAGAATGGCCAGACTGGGTCAGACCAAAGGTCCATCCAGCCTCCCCTGTCGCCCATTTCCAGCCTCTGACAAACGGGCTACGGACACCATTCCTACCCTAATAAGTATTGATGGACCTATCCTCCATGAATATATCTAGCTCTTTTTTGAACCCTGTTAAATTCCTGGTCTTCACAACATCCTATGGCAAGGGGTTCCACAGGTTGTGCACTGCATGAAGAAAAACGTCCTTTTCTTTGTTTTATATTCGATGGCATCTTCAGTCTAAATGCCTGTCTGGAAGGACAATCCCTAACTGGTTCTAACCTAACAGATGGGGGGGGAGGGACTTTTTTCTTACTTTCCCTGAGAGGCCTCCCACAGGCAAGACATTAGAAACAACCCCCTGCCCTTGGGACTCCAGGACTCCAGCGTTACTGGGACAGAAGGCAAGGGGAGGGGAGAGTAAAATTAGCACTGGCTTTTACCTCAGATGCTACAGTTGTCACTGTGTGTAATCCTTCCCAGGGCCAGCCATAACAAAAGGAGATTTGTGAGAATTCTGCATGGGCAGGCCACACCCAGAATGCAAATGATATGCTAATGCATGGAGAGGTACCTGTGTAAGGAGGCTGACTGTAGAGACAGCGGAGAGAAGTGGGGAGCGACGAAAGGAGAAACCAAGAGACGGGGGAGGGGGGGAGGGAAGGTTTGCCCTTCCTCAGCTGCTCTCACCGACAGGCTGTGCAGTAGACTGGGGACTCATGGTACCTGAGAGGTGCACAGACTTTCTCCTGTGAATGAACCCCACGGAGACACCCCTTTCCCTTCCCTCTGGCCCGCCTGCCTGTGCTGGCCATGCCAAAGAGCTCTGCTCCCAGAAGGGGGTGTGGTGAGCTCCCGCCACACAACAGACTTTGTCAGCATTACAGCTAAGGTTGCCAGGTAGTTTCACAAAAAATACTGCACACACACACACAACCTCACAGAAAAAACACCCGGAAAAAATTCTGTTGAGCAAAAAAAAAAAACCTTTCAGGAGAAAAGGGACCAGGGCTGAAATGAAGTCACGACCCCTTTAATTATCAAGACACGCTTCCCCCTCCCTGTGCGGCCTTCTGTCCGACACCTCTGCCAGGCCTGGGAAAAACAGAAAATACAGAATGTTTTTACTGGACGGAAGGTGCAAATACCGGGCTGTCCGAGTCAATACCAGACACCTGGCAACCCTAACTACTGCACCTAACTTTGGGAGCCCTGAACTAGTGGTTCTCGGACTCTAACAAATATATATAGAGAGAGTATTATGCACTTTTGTGGGCAAAACCCACTTCCCCAGGAGAGCAGGGTGGAGAGAAAAGAGGGGACTCTCACAATTTAAAACAGGAAAAGAAGGGACGGGGGGGAAAAGGACTTGCTCATTGTAGCTAATGAGGCTACTTGTGGTCTGGAAGTGCTCCACACTTAGCTTTTGAGGTCAAATATCCACCCAGAACCACAGTAGCTGGAATCCAGCCAAGGGATAAGTTAGCGACTTCTTCCTCCCACCTTTCCTCTCCCTGATCTAGTTGGACCATTTAAGACCCCAGCTGTCTAAATGGTTGTGAGTCCGGAGCATTCTCTGACTCAATAGACTTGCCCCGTCGCTCAAGGTGGGTGTCTCTAGAAGATGGAGGGGGTTTGCAGTCAGTCCCTGCCGCTGGCCTTCTAGAGCAGCGGTTTTCAAAGGACGGGTCGCGACTCAGCACTGGGGGGTGGCATGTCGGGCACTGGGTCTCCTTGCTGCAGGGGGATCAGGTGAGGAGTGGGGGGCTAAGGCAGCTTCCTGCCTGTCCTAGCACCACAGACGGCGCTGCACCTCAGAAACGGCCGGCAGCAGGCCTGGCTCCTGGGGGGGCAGGGGGAGAGCACATAGGGCTCCGCTCACTGCCCCTGCCCCGAGCAGTAACGCTGCACTCCTATTGGCTGGGAACCTGCTACTGGCGGCTTCTGCGGTGCCAGCAGAGGTAGGAAGCGGCCTTAGCCCCCCCGCTGCACCCCTGACCAGGAGCTGCTTGAGGTAAGCCCCTCCTGCCCCAGCCCCCCCTCCAACCCAAGCCAGAGCCCCCTCCTGCACCCCAAAGCTCTCCTCCTCAGCCCCACCCTCTCGTCAAATGATGTTGGGTCGCGGGCATCAATGATTTTCGGCTTGGTCATGAGGAAAAAAAGTTTGAAAACCGTTAACCTCAGGGCATCGTTACAGAAGTGCAAAATATTGTCCACCTTCCTCCCCTTCCACCCACGCATGGAGGATTCAAAATAAAATGCGAGACGCTGACAATCCCCTCCAGTCTCCTAGGCCAGGAGAGAACTTGGCAAGTCTGACTCCCACCCCTGATCGAAGACGGTATCAAAACATCGCTCACCCTATTAAACTACTGACAGGCCCCACGATGACTTGTCGGGATCTGGCAGCGCTCAAATGAACCGCTCCCGTTAGCTGCTGCTCACAGCCTGGCGGGGCTGCGTTCTCCGTGTGGGGAATACGTACCTTGTAGGTCGTGGCTGGCCCATGCTGTCCCTCTTTCCACATTCCTGGCATGTGAAGCGGAGATGCCCTCTAGATTCGGGTTGATTTCTACAGAGGCCGCTGCCCACTTGTGATGGGAAGGGAAGGCCGCGAGGGGAGAACCGGAAGCTGTTCTGTGCTGGATACAGGATTCAGGAGTCAGCAGAGGAGGAAACTATGTGGGAGCTTTCTCCAGGATCACAGCAAAATTCCCATGGGCTTTAGACCAGGCAGGCAGAGGGAACCCTCCCCCAGGCAGGGATACAAGGGGAGAGATTGGCATTGTGTTGTATGAGTTTTGTGCCCTGGACCATGCAGCTACGTGAAGAATACATAACAAGCCATCACATATGGTTGTCGTTTACATTTAGGTAGCAATGGCACCTGGAGGGCTAGGAAAATTGAGGCCCCATTGTGGTAATATGGGTATTGCGAATGTTATTAATCTTTATTATCGGTGCTGTGGTCCTGGGCTCGGGCCCTGCTGTGCTCGGAGCTGTACAATATTTCTCAACGCTCGTTCCCAGCTCTCTGCTTGCTCCTGCATTACCTGGCTCCTGCAGACCCCACCTTGCCTCTCTCCTGCCTCTGCGTTAAGCACCCACCTTGTGGGATACCCTGCTGGCTCCAGTTCCTGCCCTCCCGTTGGACCGTTGGCTTCGGCTCTGGGCTACTGACGCTGGCTCTGACCCTCAGTCCTGATGCTCTTTATAACCACTAGGCTAGACTGCCCTCAGCCCACTCCTCTGCTAGACTGTCCCTGCCCCAAGACTGTTGGGATAGTGCAAATAGATTACATAATCCGCATTGCTGTTATGTGTTTCCACATAAGTGGAACAGCATGAGTCCAATGGAGTCACTCCTGATTTACACTGGAGGCAGAATCTTACTCAAGGACCATAAGAACATAAGAATGGCCATGCTGGGTCGGACCGAAGGTCCATCTACCCTGTCGTCTGACAGTGCCCAATGCCAAGTAGCCCAGAGGGAATGAACAGAACAGGGAATCATCAAGAGATCCCTCCCCCGTAACCCCAGGAGCAGGAAGATGCTACAGGTCTGATTCAGCAAGGTACTTAAGCACATATCTAATTTTAGGCACAGTTCTGTCGACTTCAATGTGACTCTTCACATGCTTACAATCAGGCATGTGCTTAAATAGCTTCTGTATGATAGAGGTGTATAAAATCATGCGTGATGTGGAGAGGGTGAATAAAGAAAAGTTCTTCATAAGTTCTCATAATATAAGGACTAGAGGACACCAAATGAAATGAATGGGTAGCAGGTTTAAAACTAGTAAGTGAAAGTTCTTCTTCACATCGTCAACCTGTGGAACTCCTTGCCAGAGGAGGCAAGAACTATAACAAAGTTTAAAGAGATGCTAGATAATTTCATGGAGGTTAGGTCCATAAAAGGCTATTAGCTGGGGGATAGAAATGGTGTCCCTGGCCTCTGTTTGTCAGAGGCTGGAGATGGATGGCAGGAGACAAATTGCTTGATCATTGTCTTCGGTCCACCCCCTCTGGGGCACTTGGCACTGGCCACTGTCGGCAGACAGGCTACTGGGCTAGATGGACCTTTGGCCTGACCCAGTACGGCCGTTCTTATGTTCTTATGTATTGGGATCCAGGCTCTGAAGGGCCAAATTCTCTGATGGTGCAACTCCACTGCAGTCATAATTATGGACCGAGGGCTTGATTCTGATCTCACACTGGTTTGACACAACAGGTTGAACCTCCCTAGTCCAGAACCCTTGGGACCTGACCGGTGCTGAAGCGGAGAATTTGCTGGACCACAGGAAGTCAGTATCATCTAGCAGCATCACCAACACTTCTACAGCTTGCTGGGCTCTTAGAAGACACTTGGGGTAAATTCGAGCTAAATAACAACACAGAGCACTGAGATCCAGGACTGCTGGCTAGTAACAAATTGTAAGGGACTGTAGGAAAGTTGGCCACACCCATGATAAGTGAACATCCAGCTAACTAAAATCATGCCGGACTATGGGTATTGCTGGATCACAGAATGCCGGACAAGAGAGGTTCTACCTGTACCAATTTCAGTGAAGTTACTCCTGACTTACTCTATCAATGTCAGAATCAAGCCCTGAGTGATTTTGCATTGCTGTCTTTCTGGCTCCACGTAGCAAACCCAATCCTTGTGTAACTCTGTGACCTTCAGTGGAGTTAGGCCAAGAAGGGATTTGGCCCAAATTCTTCAGGTGCTTGGTTCAGGTATGTGCAGTGTAGTGGACTTTCCAAAGCTCAAACTCTCCACCTAACCTCACACGTGGACTTGAACATCAGCTTTTGTCCTACAGAGAAGGAGATATCAGCATCCAGCTTTCAAACACCGTGGCCTGGATTGGCCAGCCAGCATTCAGATGCTCAGAAAACTATGGAGTGGGAGGAAACTTTTTTGATACAGTCTCCCACAATATTCTTGCCAGCAAGTTAAGGGAGTATGGATTGGATAAATAGACTGTAAGGTGGACAGAAAACTGGATAGATCATCGGGCTCAACAGGTAGTGATCAATGGCTTGATGTCTGATTGGTGGTCGGTCTCAATCACAGTGCCCCAAGGATCAATTCTAGGGCCAGTTTTGTTCAACGTCTTTATTAATGACCTGGATGAGGGGATGGATTTCACCCTCAGCAAGTTTGCAGATGACACTAAGCTAGGGGAAGAGGTAGATACGCTTGAGGGCAGAGATAGGGTCCAGAGTGACCTAGACAAATTGGAGGGTTGGACCAAAAGAAATCTGATGAGGTTCAACAAGGACAAGTGCAGAGTCCTGCCCTTGGGATGGAAGAATCCCAGGCATTGTTACAGGCTGGGGACCAACTGACTAAGTAGCAGTTTGGCTGAAAAAGACTTGGGGTATGTCTATACTGCCACCCTAGTTTGAACTAGGGTGGCTAATGCAGGCATTCAAACTTGCAAATGAAGCCTGGGATTTAAATATCCCGGGCTTTATTTCCATGTTCCTGGGCGCTGCCATTTTTAAATGCCCCGTAGTTCGAACTACCTGCCCTCGGCTACACGCGGCACGGACTAGGTAGTTGGAATTAAAGCTCCTAATTCAAACTACCTTTACTCCTCATTGCAGGAGGTAGTTTGAACTATGGGGCATTTAAAAATGGCGGCGTCCGGGAACATGCAAACGAAGCCCGGGATATTTAAATCCCAGTTTTCACTTGCAAGTTCAAATGCCTACATTAGCCATCCTAGTTCGAACTAGGGTGGCAGTGTAGACATACCCTTGGGGATTACAGTGGATGAGAAGCTGGAGATGAGTCAACAGGGTGCCCTTGTAGCCAAGAAGGTGCATTAGGAGGAGCATTTACAGCAGACGTAGAAAAGTGATCATTCCCCTTTATTAGGCACTGGTGAGGCGACATCTGGAGTATTGCAACATCTGGGGTATTTCTCTAATTCCCATTACAAAAAGGATGTGGACGCATTGGAGAGAGTCCAGCAGAGGGCAACCAAAACGATGAGGGGGCTGGAGCACATGACTTACAAGGAGAGGCTGAGGGATTTGGGCTTATTTAGTCTACAGAAGTGTGAGGGGGGATTTGAGAGCAGCCTTAAACTACCTAAAGGGAGGCTCCAAAGAGGATGGAGAGAGGCTGTTCTCAGTAGTGACAGGTGGCAGAACAAGGAGCGATGGTCTCAAGTTACAGTGGGGGAGGTCTAGGTTGGATATTAGGAAAAACTATTTCTGTAGGAGGGAGGTGAAGAACTGGGATGGGTTCCCTAGGGAGGTGGTGAAGTCTCCATCCCTAGAGGTGTTGAAGTCTTGACTTGACCAAGCCCTGGCTGGGATGATTGAGTTGGGGTTGGTCCTGCGTTGGGCAGGTGGTCAAACTCGATGACTCCTGAAGTCTCTTCCCACCCTAGGATTCTATGAAACATGTGATGGATGGGGCACTGAACAACGACTCAAGAGACCAGGAGGTTATCCCTGGCTGTACCAATCACCTGGGGGAATGGAGGGTGCAGACTGGGTACAGCAGGAAGGCAGGGAAGGGGAGCTCAGCACCCCCATCCAAAAATAGTTCCAGCACGACTGAAAGAGGTGAATCAAGATCAAACAGGAGCCTAATCCTCCAGCTGATTCTGTTATTGACAGAGGCCCATGCACAACCCGACTGAAGTCAATAGAGCTGAGTGTGTATTGTGTTTACACCCAGCCAGTGGCGGCAGAGGAGAGAATCCACAGTGGACCATGGTCAGAAGTAAGTCGGTGATGGAGGAGAATTCGACAAACCAGCAGCGGGATGAACAAACCCCACCTCATTGCCTATCACACCTGCCGCCAAAGCAGAACTGAGTCAGAGCCTTATCTGATGTTCCAGTTTAGAGCCTCTTTACTTTACATTCTCCTCGGTAATCACCCGCACACAAACTCCCCACCAGCCAAAGCATTATTGGCTCATTTAATATTTTCTGCCATCCGCCTTTTATTTTGCTTTCCCCGGCGTTCGCAATATCTCTTCCCCTTGTTTGTCCTCAGCTGCTTCTGTTTGAATTAAAGCTCTTTTATTCTTCCCTCTCAGGGGGCGTTCAAGCTACATTTGCCTTGCAGCAGAGACATAACAAACCGGGCTGTGTCTGGGATGGCGTATTTCACCCATCAGCGATATTCACTTGGAAGCATGACACTTTGATTTTCATTCTTTCCGTGGTTCCTCCTTATCGTGTAACTAATTCTTTGATTTTTTTCCTACCTCACTAACTCAATTTTTACATCTTTTTCTTTTCCCCTCCGTCCAATATTTCGCAGCCTCTATAAAAGATATTTATATTTCAATTATTATCAGGTCCCTGGTAGAATGGGTAAGAAGATTAAACATCAAAACCACTTTTCATAGCCTTGCTCCTGTTAACAGCTGTGAAGGAGAGATTATAGCAAACTTCACTGGAGTTTTTGCCCAAAATCATGTGCATACATGCCCATTTGCATGACCACTCACACATGGTAACACACACATGCACCCCCTCCACCACACGTGCTCTGGCACAGTCACCCAGGCTACGGCGTTATTTCGGAGTAACTGACGTTATTCCAAAATAATATAGTGGGCGTCTACACTACAAGCCTTTATTTGGAAATAATGTTGAGCTGCAAGACTTCTTACTCCGACTTCTGTAACCCTCATTTCACAAGAAGTAAGGGAAGCCGAAGGAAGAGTGTTCTTTCTTTAACTTCCTGCTGTCAAAAGCCGAGTTAAGCTATTTCGACTTCAGCTACGCAATTGACGTAGCTGAAGTTGTGTAGCTTAATTCAAGTTTTGCCCTGCTGTGTAGACGGGCCCCTGCAGACGTGCACATGAAAGCACGCACATACACGTACTTCTGCATGTACACAAACAAACACTCCTACACAGGTTCACATGTACTCTCACATGTACACGCTCTCAAATTCACAACCACATGCACTTACGCAGGCACATGATCCCGTACATACCCTCAGCCTCTCATGCAGACACAAAGCCGTTGGGAAATAAATGTGGTACGTACGTCACCATCCCATTCCATAGAATCCTAGAACACTAGAACTGGAAGGGACCTTGAGAGGACATCGAGTCCAGTCCCCTGCCCTCACGGCAGGACCAAGCACCTTCTAGATCATCCCTGACAGGTGTCTATCTAACCTGCTCTTAAATATCTCTAGTGATGGAGATTCCACAACCTCCCTAGGCAACTTATTCCAGTGTTTCACCACCCTGATAGGAAGCTTTTCCTAAGGTCCAACCAAAACCTTCCCTGCTGCAGTTTCATGATTTACTCTCATCGTTAAAAATCAACACCGCATTTCTAGTCTGAATTTTCCTGGCTTCAACTCTCAACTGCTCGAAAGAAGAGGCCATTATCGAAGATTGTGTTTTCCATGAAGTTACTTCCGCTCATCATTAAGTCAAGACCCCTTAACCTTCTCTTTGGCAGGATAAATAGGGGGAGCTCGTTGGGTTCATCGCTATGAAGCACACTTTGTAGTCCTTTTTGTTATTATTCTTCGGGCTCTTCTCTGACCCAGCTGACTCATTCTTAAGAACATAAGAATGTCCACACTGGGTCACACCAAAGCCCCATCTAGCCAATATCCTGTCTGCCGACAGTGGCCGATGACAGGTTCCAGGGAACCATCCAGTGATTCTCCCCTCTCATCCATTTCCAGCCTTTGACAAACAGAGGCTAGAGACACCATACCTGCCCATCCTTGAGGACTTGCTGAAAACAGTAACACAGGAGGGCAGACACGAGGATCAGTGTCAGTATAGTCTTTTGGCCTCGGAATCTATGAATCAAACTCCTTTTGAAGCAGGAGTCTCAAAGGGTATGTCTACACTACCCCGCTAGTTCGAACTAGCGGGGTAATGTATGCATACCGCACTTGCTAATGAAGCCCGGGATTTGAATTTCCCGGGCTTCATTAGCATAAGCGGGGAGCCGCCATTTTTAAATCCCCGCTGCTTCGAACCCCGTGTAGCGCGGCTACACGGGGCTCGAACTAGGTAGTTCGGACTAGGGTGCCTATTCCGAACTACCGGTACACCTCGTTTCACGAGGAGTAACGGTAGTTCGGAATAGGACCCTAGTCCGAACTACCTAGTTCGAGCCCCGTGTAGCCGCGCTACACGGGGTTCGAAGCAGCGGGGATTTAAAAATGGCGGCTCCCCGCTTATGCTAATGAAGCCCGGGAAATTCAAATCCCGGGCTTCATTAGCAAGTGCGGTATGCATACATTACCCCGCTAGTTCGAACTAGCGGGGTAGTGTAGACATACCCAAACTCTCAGCCCTGGATGGAACATATTTGAATTTTGGACCAGGAGATCAGGCAGCGTGGGGGTGTGTCCAGACTTGTTCCCCAAGCCCCGCCCCTTCCTGCCACCTCTCTGCTCTCTCTCCCCATGGCACCCTGTCCCCCCAGGGACTCAGCCTCGGGATTATTGAGGGGGCGGACATGTGGTTTGATTCATTTTAGATCCAAGGGAAACCAGTACACGCCATGGCTACTTTCTGATTTATTGCACGCTCTAAGCAGTTAATACAGTTGTTTAAGTTTGACAAGCACAATTACTATACAATTTAAACCTTAAATACTATAAATTCTAAAGCAGTTAATACAGCACAAAGCAATGCAAAAGCAATTACTAAAAGATCTACTATATACAATAATAAAGCCTAATTCACTTACACTTCACCCGTATGCTACCTACAGAGCCAGGCAGGAAGTCGTGGTTCCGTCTTTTCCCACACAATGGAACGCCACCACTGACGTAGGCGGTGTGAAGGGCCGAATCACTTCTAGTTACATCGAGCAAGACGTGTGTGTCAATCTATCCATTCCCCTCTACCAATTGTTCTTATTAAACCTAACTTATAGCAAAATGAAACTTGGTTGTTCTAATAATATTTACCAATTGATTACGTCTTGTGTAGGTTACGTCAAATGCCCAATGTCTCTATTTGGGGTACATCCTGCTGCTCAGGATGTTGCTGCTCTGTGCCCAGTTTCCTGGCTGCATCTGTACTTTTTGCTGATCAGAAACAGAAGGACCAGTACAAGGCTGCTTGTCTCTCAGAAGAAAGCTTGTGGTCTCTCGGAAGAGAGCTGGGTTGGTTTGCTTGGGCGTGGCTGGCAGGATGGCCGGCTCTGAGGACCCCAAAGGACAATAGACCTGATGATCCCCATGGCCATTAAGGAGGAAGACAGGCTGAACCCTGAAAAAGGACCTGGGAGATCGGATCCCTCCCCAGAAGCACCTGTACTATTAAATGGCTCCTTACTCTCATGCTTTTCTTTCTTGTAGCAATAAACCTTTAGATATAGATTCTACAGGATTGGCCCAGCGTGATTTGAGGGCAAGGTCCAGAGGGTAAATTGACCAGGGATCTGTGGCTGGTTTATTGGAACTGGACAGAACTTGTTCGGGGGAGGTGGGATTGGGTGCTAGGACCCCCCACCTGTGAATAGGCCCGGGGCCATCTGGGGCACGGATTTTGCTGGGGTGTCGGAGGGGTTTTGCTCCGGAGGCTTCAGGCAGGCAGCTGAAATGCTCTGTGGGACTGGTTTGTGGCCTGTGTGGAAAGGTCACGAAGCGGGGGCTGTAAGAAGCCCCGAATTCGAGCAATTCGCCCTGAGCGGATGCCCACAGCTGTGCCCAGACACGGCCCGGACCGTCACAAGCGGTGCCCCACATTTTCAGGTGCCCTACGCCACTGTACATTCTGTGGATGGGTAAGGACGGCCCTGCTGGCATTGCAACCCTGTACGTTACTCACTGAATTTTGGCCTAGGTGCCTCACCATCCTAAACCAAACAGGAAGTGACTGGGCCAAACCTGGTTGGGGCCCAATAGGATTGCCATTCCCCCGAGGCAGAAAACCTGGCCATTTCTTCTCCTCCCAGGCACCCCTATCCACCTGCCTCACACTGCTCTGCTCTTCTGAGGTGCCTCTCCTCCATCTGGACCCTCGCCTTCTCCCGGGCACCTCACTGCCACCACCACTTCCATGACCCCAGCTCATAAGTTCCTATGGTCTCCCTGCCCTCTCCACTCTTGTCCCTCTTCTTGCCCCTTCCTGCTGCTCGGGTCTGTCCTGCTTCCTGGTGCTGAAAGAAGCCGAGCCAGATGCCTCAGCACGCTGAGGGGTCCAGCACATGGAGTGGGGCCCAGGGGGACCATATGATCTACCACAGAAGTTACAATCCCCAGAGACCCCCCGTCTACATGGGACCAGGGCTGCCAGATGCTGGAAGCAGGTGGAAGTTTCCATTTGTAACTTGCAAATTCCAAGCGAAAAAACCCAGCACAAGGCAATAGGCAAGGCCTGGGGAAAACCAGATGAAAAACCAGCCAGGTGGTTGGCAGCCGTACGCAAGTGCACCGGGGGCATATTGGTTCATCCGGGTCTGATATGTATCTTGCTCTCTTCTCTGTGTCTCACCGCGTGATCCAGGTCCTGCATTCCTCAATGCGGCAGTTCTCGGATTGTCTAGACCTAGGAGGGTTCACCATGAGGCTAGACAGCTGCTGTAGCCTCCCTCTGGCGTTTCCGCTCCCTTAGGTTTGAATTAACCCTTAGGTCATGTGCTGGGGGAATAATGCACCTTGCAGGGGTACTTTGATGGGCTCAGATGCTGGACTTATGGGACACAGAGGCAGATCGATCCTACAGGAATGGCCAACGATATGCTAGGAATGATACAGGCAGCACTTCCTGTCCTTGACTGGTGGAATCTTCATCCCTAGAGGTGTTGGGTGCTACGTCTCCACTCTCATTTTTTGAGGAATAAGGGTTCTTGTACAAAAGGGGTATTTTTGCGCAAAATGGCCCAGTCTACACTGCGTTTTTTTTCCACAAAATCCTCTTCCACAAAAAGGATTGGAAGAGAATATGTAAATGAGAGCACAAGATACGCAAATGAGCACTCCATTTGCATTTCCTCTTCCATAAAAGTTCGTAGTGAAGTCGTAGCCTAAGTCTCAGCTTGACACAGCCCTGGCTGGGATGACTGAGTTGGGGTTGATCCTGCTTTGGACCAGGGGCTGGACTCGATGGCTCTTGAGGTCTATACCCACCCTAGAAGTCTATGATTCTATGACACCTGGCAGAGAAGCCCTGTTTGCCAGCAAGAGGAAAAGATGCATGGCTAATGAATTGCTGCTCACTGGTTCCAATCCCGTTAAGCCTCCCAGTCAATTATGATATTAACTGTTACTGTTATAGTATGCCGACACGTGAAATTTTCCTGAAATTGGCACTGGATGCAGCATAGGAGAATGGAATACAGAGATACTAACAATAAACACGTGGGCAATGGAAGGGGGAAATCCGTAGCGTTGGGTTTAACTCTTTCTAGATCTGTGGCGTACGGCTTGGCAGAGCAGCATGGTCTGAAGCAGGCTCACACCATCCGAGGAAGAAATGGGCAGAGAGGGAGGGTTGCGATAAAATCATCTAACAGAATAAATCTCCGAGCAAGCCCTAAATGTGCTAAATGTGTTCCGAAATCAAGCTGCTTCAATAGAACCGTCAGAAATGCAGAGCGTACAACATTTTCACCCCCCTCTAAGCAATTAATTTGATGAAAAGGAACAAAGCGGCAGAAGAAAAAAACCGGATAAAACGTATTCCCACTGGTGTTTACGGAATATGCACCATGGATTGTGCTTCAGGTTTCTGCTCTCAAACTCCACTGGTGGAATGCGTGGGCATGGGCAAAGATGCCCAGTTTTGCCAACTGATGGGTGATAGCATAAAATCGCAGTTGTGCCAAATTCGTGTGGGCGAGATAGCAGAGTTCTCTCTCGTCTGGGCTTCTTCGTTGCACTTGGGAAAATGTCTGGTGAAAGCAAAGATGATGGAAGCCTGGGACAGTTCCAGAATGAACACTAGTGACTTTCATATAGCCCAGCCTGTGCTGTTTTATGTCTGCTTGGGCATGTGTAATCACCACCCAGCAGGGACCTCAGCTTGAGTTATAAAGCCGGCTGGCTCTCAGGTTCGGCTGTACTGCTCCCTTGTTCTTGTCTCTCGCTGGAAGTGGTCTAAGTCTATATAGGACAGTGAACCGCACTAGGGCTATGTCTACACAATAGCCTCTTGCGCAAAAACACATGCAAATGAGGTGGTGTGGAATTTGCATAATTAATGAGGCAGTAATTTGCATAATTAATGAGGCTCCGTTTTTGCACAAGAGGCTTTTGCACAAAAAGGAGCCCTCTACACAGCTCCTTTTTGTGCAAAAGCCTCCTCTTGGGCAAGAGCCGTGCTTCCTGAAAAAATGTGGAAGAATGGCTGTTGCGCAAGAGGGGGCTTTTGCGCAAAAACGGAGCCTTGTTAATTATGCAAATGAGGTGCGGCAATATTCCACGCTTCGCCTCATTTGCATATTTTTTGCGCAAAACGGATGCAGGATAGACATAGCCTAGGTGTGTGGGTTACTCATGGGAGGGGAAAGATCTGGCCCACCAAGCATTTTAATCCAGTCCCATCTGCAGTATGGAGCAGCTGCATGCCACTCAAAGTGCCTGGCTGCTCCTTGGGACTCTCTGCACCACACACGGGTGGAGCACGGGGTTGTGTTCCAGCCAATAGGAGCTGAGAGATTGTGCTGGGGGCGGGAGTACTGCACAAAGCCTTTCCCTACCCCCCCAGAGCAGAGAGCCACAGGGAACAGCCAGTGTTCTCCTGAGTCCATTATTCTGTCAGCACAGCTGGTGTCCACCTATTTTTTTCAAGTAACTCTCTTCAAACTTTATTTTACTCTTCTAGCCTCCTGGTCCTTGTTTCAAGAGAAATATAATTCACTGCCCATTAAAATTAACAAAAGTCAATGCAATTTAATTCAGTCTCTTTCCAAGGGATTTCACTTGGCTCACTCTAATTCAATCCATTTTAGCTAAACGCAACACCGATAAATCAGTTTAAGGAATTTCATTAAAAAGAATTTACTACAGAGGAAATAAATCGCCTTCATTTAAAACACAGAACAGTCAATACAGCGTGATGCGGTTAAACTCAGTCGCGTTCAACAGAAGTAAATTAAACCAAAGCAATTTGATGTATTCTAATTCAAAACCACCAAAACAGGGGGGCACTTTAGTTCCTTTCAGAGCGGTTTTATTTGGCTAATTGGGGTCCATTCCAAGCCAGGGCAAACTAGTAGCTAGATCCGTGGTTCTCAAAGTGCGATCTACGGACCACTAGTAGTCTGAGGCCTCCTCCCAGTTGGTCCGTGGCTCCAGTTAATCCCCCTTCTTCCTCCATAGCAGAGAGCCTGTGCTGGCTCTCTAGCTTTGTGTCCGCTAAATAGCCACGAAGAAAGTCCCCAACCCCGCCAGACTGGATCAAAAAGGAGACCCACACAAGCAGCTCCATGCAGCATTTCTCGCCTCCATCCCATCCAGATCGCTGGGGGAACGGCAGCGGAATGAAGTTTTCCTTCCCAAAATAGAGGGGCCCCTCCAGCTGCCTAGCCAGGCGGTAGAACTGGGCAAGATGGAAATATTAAAGGGTTCCACCAAAAATACGATAGAACCTTGACTCCCCTTTGTTGTTCCCTTTCCACAGCCGTTCTCGCACATGAGTTAAAGGGGTATTGTCGAGGGGACAACCACCTCCTCCCCCCGACGGTCTAGAAGTCCCCAATGTCTGAGTTAGAGCTCCCTTTTCACAGGGCCCACCCATCTCGTAGACTCAGTTTATAGCTAATGCCCCTCTTTTAGGGTATATACGGCCCTGTAGGCCCAATCTCAAAGTGCAGTTCCCCCTACTGGGGTATATACGGCCCTGTAGGTCCACTCCCAAAGTGCAGTTCCCCCTACTGGGGCATATACGGCTCTGTAGGTCCAGTCCCAAAGTGCAGTTCCCCCTACTGGGGTATATATGGCTCTGTAGGTCCAATCCCAAAGTGCAGTTCCCCCTACTGGGGTATATACGGCTCTGTAGGTCCAATCCCAAAGTGCAGTTGGTATATACGGCCCTGTAGGTCCACTCCCAAAGTGCAGTTCCCCCTACTGGGGCATATACGGCTCTGTAGGTCCAATCCCAAAGTGCAGTTCCCCCTACTGGGGTATATACGGCTCTGTAGGTCCAATCCCAAAGTGCAGTTCCCCCTACTGGGGTATATACGGCTCTGTAGGTCCAATCCCAAAGTGCAGTTCCCCCTACTGGGGCATATACGGCTCTGTAGGTCCACTCCCAAAGTGCAGTTCCCCCTACTGGGGCATATACGGCTCTGTAGGTCCAATCCCAAAGTGCAGCTCCCCCTACTGGGGCATATATGGCCCTGTAGGTCCACTCCCAAAGTGCAGTTCCCCCTACTGGGGCATATATGGCCCTGTAGGTCCACTCCCAAAGTGCAGCTCCCCCTACTGGGGTATATACGGCCTTCCAGCCTAGTCACCTCCACACTCCCCTCTCTCAGGGTGTGGGCATCCTTCCGGCTGAGTTCACAGGTGAGTTTCCCCAAAGTCTGGGGAGCTGGGTTGTTCTGGGGCGGGGAGGTCGGGGGACCCAGGCCCTCCCGCTCCACCGGGTCCCAGCCCAGGGCCCTGTTGGGGAATTCCACTGCCGGCTCGGCGGGGATGCTGCTGGAACACGCCGAGCTCCCGGAGGACAATCCTCCGCCCTGGGCCACTTCCTACCCCTCCTGGTGCTTTGTTCCCGACGTACGGCTCCGACGGCCTCCCTGCCCGGCACTGGGCTTTTATTCCCGGCCTCTCTCTCGAGCATGCCCAGCAGAGTCCTGGGGGTGGGGCCCGTTCGGCCAGCCGAGCCAGGGAACCCCTTGTGGTCCAGTGCAGGGTAGCCATGCCCAGGCATAGGTGTGAAGGTTCACACACAGGCGGTTTCAAATGTGCATGCCCAGGAGTTCACAGAAACCACATTTTCAATTGGGACACACACACACACACATAGGAGCATGACATGGCCTTGTGTGCTACCCCAGGCAAAGAAAACATTCCCACATAACCAATCACAACTCAGCTCTTTGAATATTTGTTCCGCCCAGCTCTCTGGGGAATGCCAGTGTAATGACGGGCTTTCCCTGCCACTCTCATTGGCTGGAGTTGCAGCCAATGGGAGCAGCGGGAGACTCTCTCTCCTTTCTCCTGGCCAGACACCTTCCCTTCTGGCCCAACACCCTACCGCCTGCCTGCTACTGCACCCACACTTGCTCCTGCAGCTCCCCCCCGGCCAAACATCTACCTCCACTCTGCTCTAGCATCCACTCTTGCTCTTGCTTCCTCCATCCTGGCCAGACATCCTATTCCCAGCCTGCTTCTGTAGCCTACCTCCCACCCAGACCTCACATCCCACCCCATCCCTATCCCACTCGCAGGCAGCCCTGTCCCACACACTGAGCCCTTCATTTTTGTCCCCACACCAGAGCCTAAGGGGGTCCACAAAATCCACTAACGCTGGGACTCCAGAAAAGTAAATCTGACCAATGGGAAACCCTGAACCTCAGTCCTCCCCGTCCACTCCGCTCGCCCCATGAGGCTGGAGTGCCAGAGGAGTGAGGGTTCTCAATTGGGGGCAACGTCAGTGAGGTTTGGGGGTTTTGGAGCAGGTTTCTTTTTTGCTTCTCACTTGTGTGGTCCCCAACTGATCTTTCTGTGGGCCAGAGAACCCTGACCCCAGAAAGATTCCCTACCCCTGCTATAAATAAAGAAAACACTGAAACATTTTGTGTTGGACATAAATTAAAACGCTTTATTTAAAATGAAGGATGGAGAGAGGCTGTTCTCAGAAGTGCCAGATGGCAGAACAAGGAGCAATGGGCTCAAGTTGTGGAGGGAGAGGTCCAGGCTGGACATTAGGAAAAACTATTTCACTAGGAGGGTGGGGAAGCACTGGAATGGGTTACCTAGGGAAGTAGTGGAGTCTCCATCCCTAGAGGTGTTTAAGTCTCTGCTTGACAAAGCCCTGGTCAGGTTGATTTAGTTGGGATTGGTCTTGCCTAGAGCAGGGGGCTGGACTTAATGACCTTCTGAGGTCTCTTCCAGCTCTATGGTTCTATGATTCTAGGATTCTAAGTTTGATAAACTAACACAATAATGTTAAAACACTTAATCTGTTTCATAATTTAAATTAAACCATTCTCCTTAGCTGCAGCACTAGCAAAATGGCGGGGGTGTAATTATGTAATTAGCGGTGAGTTGCCATTAGTCCGTGGAGAGGTTTGCTTTGAGCCAGGTGGTCCACGGGCCAAAAAGTATGAGAACCACTGAACTAGATGGTTTTGCCTGGAATACTATCATCCATGGATCATTTTTTCCACTTTTGTGGTTTCCAGCTTTTAAGACTCTGGACCATTGTCTCGTTCAATGTTTTGTTGATCTTCTGATTTTGCCACTCTCTTGTTGGAAATGTCCATACTGAGTTTCGGTGGACAATACTGCGGGAAATTGAGGATCACTGCTACTAGCTGTGATAAGAGACTTCCATCGCCAACCTGACTGTTCAGTTCAGCAACTTACATGTTGGACTTTCCTGGTGCACCACCCTCGAGACCTGACGGTCCCAGACAAGGGAGATTGCTGGACTGGGGGAGGTCTTGGAGAGAGGGAACCAGCCTTCTGGATACACAAGCTGCAGCAGCATTCCCGAAACTCTAGCCCCTTCCACCAGCTGTGGGCTCTGGTGCCTTGTGGGTTGTGCTGCCCTGCCAGCCATGCGGGTCAGCTCTGCTCTGAGCAGCTGACAACTTCTGCTCCTGGGGCTCTATAGTTCCACAACAACTGTGGTCCTACCGGACCATGGAGGTTTCCGAACCAGAGAGTTCCGGCTCACAGAATGGCTACGTCTACACTGGCATGATTTTCTGGAAATGCTTTGAACGGAAAAGTTTTCCGTTCAAAGCATTTTCGGAAAAGCATGTCTAGATTGGCAGGACGCTTTTCCGGAAAAGCATCCGTGGCCAATCTAGACGCGCTTTTCCGCAAAAAAGTCCCGATTGCCATTTTCGCGATCGGGGCTTTTTTGTGGAAAACAATACTGTGCTGTTGACACTGGCCCTTTTGCGCAAAAGTCTTTTGGAAAAAGACTTTTGCCTGAACAGGAGCAGCATAGTATTTCCGGAAAATCACTGATGATCTTACATGAGATGGTCAGTGCTTTTCCGGAAATTCAAGCGGCCAGTGTAGACAGCTGGCAAGTTTTTCCAGAAAAGCGGCTGATTTTCCGGAAAAACTTGCCAGTCTAGACACAGCCAACATGTTATTAGACAAGTTCTGATCTGGATCCAGAACATTCAGAACATCTTCCATATGTAGAGGGCTTGGGGGATCAGCGGTTTCAGTTCTGCTCCTTCATTATCAATTCCCTGATCATTTTTGTCACAATTGATGGAGATTTTTTTTTACTGAAAAGGAGCATGTGACTCTCACCAATTTGGAAGACCATGAGCCTGATACACTGCTGTGCCATTCCAATTTTATGCTGATGTGACTCCAGCAAAGTTATACCAGGATCAATTGGGCAAATGCTGTGGTGCCTCAGGCTTTCTTTGATCACAACTTGACTCAAGACTTAACCTGGGTCTAAACCCAACATTTCCATCTTGTGAATTCTGACATTATGAAATTTATTTCTATTTGAAAACAGGACAAAAAGTTGAAATTTCAAAAAATATTGGTGGGATGGAAATTCTGGGAGAAATGATTTGGGAACACTGGAACAATCTTATCAAAACGTAACCTCTTAATAAGGGTTAAACATTATAATAGATGAAATTTGAAAAAATCTAAACAAAACTCTGTTTCAGCTCCAACCTATGCAAGCATTTTTCTATTGCAAATGTTCTTAAACGCAGCAAATGACTAGAAAACACGTTAGGTGTGTCAAAACAAAAGTTTCCAACATTTTTCAAAGCCCACGATCTGCAACTCAACAGGTGCTGTGGCTTAATAGAGTTCTGCATCTTTCTTCAACCGTGTAAGCATGACTAGCTATTAAGCAAGAAGTCTGCCTACCTAAGTAGCTACAGGGATGGAACAGAGCAAAATGAAGGAAATGTTTTCTTCTCTACCAGGGGTGGGAAATAATTTTTGGTGGGGGGGACACGCCAAGATTTTGGTAAGTGGTCAAGGGCTGTACTTTTCTGTGGAGGGGGTGTGAGGTCTAGGATGCAGGCTGGGTGCAGAAGAGTGCACGGGGTAAGGGACTGGAGTGCAGGAAACAGTGTGGGGTATGAGGGGGAGTTTGGGTGAAGAAGGGGGTTGTGATGTGGGGTGCAGGTCTGGGAGGGTGCTTGGGTGCAGGAGAGGATTCTGGACAGAGGGGAAGGAGGCGTTGTAGGAGGGGTACAGGGTGTGGGAGGGAGCGGTGACCTGTGGCAGGGGGTGCAGAGGGTTTGGAAGGTGACCTGGGGGAGGGATTTGGGGTGCAGGAGGGGCAGGGGTGCCAGAGGCAGGCTTTGGCTGGGAGGCGCTTACCTAAGCAGCTCCCGGCCAGCAGCCCTGCAGCACCCCCAAGGCAGGCTGGACTCCCTGCCTTCTGCAGCCCCAGACAGCTTGAAAATACAGGCTGCACCCTCCACGTGGCTCTCAACTCCAGGTGGAGGAAGAGGCGTGTGCTGCCCCTATCTCCCAGGCCAATCTCTCAGCTCCTATTGGCTGTCTGTTTCCAGCCAATAGGAGTAGAGAGATTAGTTGCAATCAGTTCTTATTGGCCGGTTGATTCTGGCCAATAGGAGCTGAAGATTGGGCTGGGGGTGGGGAGATCACACAAAACTTCCCCACTCCCTGCAGAGCACAGAAATGTTCGGACTGCACTTTAAACTGGGGCAGCTGCACGCCAGAGGTCACCTCAGGGTGGTCCGAGGGCCAGATCCGGTGGCTTGGTGGGCTGGATCTGGCCCCCAGGCCATATTTTGCTCAGCCCTATTCTATACTGATGGCTCCTAGCCTCTCAAATAGTGTGAAGTGTAGGAAGAAGGATGGCTTAAGCCATTTCGAACTTGGCTGGGCAAACAAGGGAGAAAAATTCACGTGGATCGAGGAGGAGGATAATACGACTAAGCAGTCCTTCCCTATTTCTTCTTCCTATGTTCCCACAGTCTAATTAAACTCCTCCGAGCTAATTCACAGCAGGCGGATAGTTATTATGCTTGTTTTGCATGTACTTGCACATCAATTCCTATGCAATCAACATTACTATCATTGTCAGCATAAATGTTTTGCCTGCCTGAGAAAGCCAGGAATATTCTCTTTCTCTTGCTTGCTGTGGCAGAAGCTGTTTACAGCAAGTTGCCAGATGACATAACATTTCCCGTCGCCCCTTTATAGTACCGAAGTCCTGGCTTGTGGCACGTAAACGATATTCTCCCGGTAACGTGACGGTGGGGAGGTTCGGAACTGAAACTGCAAGGGGTGAAAAGGGATGTAGGGAAAGCAAACAAAGCTGGCCCTGCGTCCAGTTTCATTTCCATTTGGCGACTCCACCACCGTCAGGACTAGCTCAGACGCAGCAGAGTGTGAAGAGAAAGAGAGGAGTGATTTGCTTCGCGCCATTCTGCACCAGATGGCAGGTATTTGAATTCCCAGCACGCAAGGAGGAGGGGGATCTAATGGGAACACTGCATGTGCAGCCGTTATCCCCACTGGCATCAGGGGAAAGCCCAGCTGGGGAAGGCAAGCCCCAGCCCCGCCCCTTTTGCCTGAGCCTCCGCCCCTGGAGCCAAGCCCCTCCCACCCCCAGCACAATCCTTCCGATCCTTTCTGGCCATGTGGAGAACTTTCCTGGTGGCTGGGGAAGTTGGGCTGTTGCACTGTGGTCCCAGTCTTCCTGGTAGCAGGGGGAGCAAAGCTACCATACCGTGGCTCCATCCCTCCTCCGTGGCCATGCTGCACCAGCCTTCTCCAGTGGCAGCCCTAGCCTTTGATGGTTGGGTGTGTTGGCAGTTTTGGGAAGGCTGGGCCTTCCCTTGCGTACATTACTGACCACCTATGGCTACCCCCATCTAATTTCCACACCAACTCAGAGAACTGAAGGAATTACAGTGGAGATCTCCCTCAGCATAGCAATGTGGACTTAGGCTGTGTCTACACTGGGAAGGTTTGGCAACAAAAGTGCTGTCGACAGGCAAAAGTCGGCAAAAGTGAAAATCCGTCAAACTGTTTTTTCTGCCTCCCATTGTCAACACTTCATGGCCCCCTGTTGCTAGCTCCCCTGTCGACAGATAGAGCAAAGCATTGTGGGTAAGCATCCCGCAGGGCAGTGTTGTGGGAAGGCAGAGCTGGTCCCTGCACTTCTTGGGATTCTTTCCGAGTTCTCCCACAAGATTCTCAGCGGCTGGGAGCAGCATCATGAGTAGCTCTGGGAGCTCACCGTGCTGAGGAATGTCAAAGCAGCATAGCCGTCTTTCCAGCCTTCCCCCTGCAGCAGCAGCCTGCCTGCTGCTGCGTTCCTAGCAAAGCAGAACAGGAGCATCCCAATGATTTGTTTTTTGTTTGTTCCCCAAACAGAGCAGCTCACTCAGCTGCTAGACACTTCCTGGAGCTTTGAAAGGGGAGGGGGCACATGCCCGCAGGGCAGCAGAGATCACAAAACACTGAGCACAGCCATCAGGGCAGATGTTGTAGGATCCTTAGCAGAAGCCAGTTCTCTTGACAAAACAAACAGCAGAGCCCACCCTGACTCTTTGTCGACAATAAAGTGAGGGGAAAAGACAAATGTCTCTCGCTGGGATGGACATTTTTTGTTGCCAAAATGGAGTGTTTTTCCTGATAAAAGTTGCATTGTAGTGTGTACACGCTCATTGCTTGATTAACAAAAGGCAGTTTTTGACAACAAAACATGCCAGTGTAGACAGTGCCTTTCATTTATCTCCTTGGATAGCCGCTGCCTGGGGGGAACAATGTTATGTGGATGTGTTGACTGTCTACATCCTCACCAAGTATTCGCTAGATTGGGTTGGGAATTCTTTGACGTAAACCTTTATTTCATCAAAAAGTGCCCATTCATTAAATCCGAAATATCTTTTTCTTTGCAGGTAAAGGTTGGTTTCAACCAGTTTCTCAATTCCAAGCATTTTTTTACATTAAAGTCTCAAAACTAACAACACAACTCACTTAACATTTTTGAAATAAAAACATCTGGGTTCCTGGTTCAGAACATCTTTATGTTTAAAAACAAACAAATTAGAGTAAAAAAAAACCTGAACATGGCTGAACTTGAATTAAAATGTTTCAAAATGATCACCATCCTTTTTTTTTTGGTTGATCTGTATTGAATTCCTCCCCCCTCCCAGATTTTAGTCTGGGGACATATTCAAGATCTTGAGTTTGTTTTCAGGTTTGGGATGGGAACATTTTGATACATTCAGTGAGTCCCAAGGATGGGAAAGCTTTTCCCACTCACCTCTAATTTCGGCAGGTTCTGGAGAACCTGCCGGAGAGCCAGAACATTTTTCAGTATTACGGCTGTGTGTTTGAGTGTGCAATCCCACAGAGTCTGAAACACCAGGCCTCCTGGCTATCTTCACTCATTTAGCACTGGATGCAGACAGTAATCCAGGAAACAAACTTCATCAGCAAGAGAAAGGCCCATGTGCTTGGAAGCCATGGCACAGAGCCGAAGCATTCAGCTATGCATGGAGTTCAAGGAGGACTTCCTCTCTTCTAAAGTGTCACTAATAAGCAGCTGCTAATATCCGGATCCCATTAGCGGTGGCATTCATTGGACAGTGTAACGGGGGGCTCTCTTCACTAGAGGACCTCGGGCAGAAAGGGGCAGATCCTCAGGCAGAAAGGGGCTGTTCCCTCTAGGCTGGGGGTGGTGGGGGAGTATGCAAAGTCTCTGCCCCTCCCCCCCGCCCTGCCAGGAACCAGCAGTGCCTAGAGGGAACTGCCAGCTGTTTGGAACAGCTGGTGGTTCTATCTAGGTGCACACCCCTGGCAGGAGGAGGAGACCTCGCATGCTCCCCCTGCCCCCCAGATCTCAATCGGCCTGGGGGCAGAGGAGCGGCAGGGTGGTCGGGCAGCCTCAGGTTAGATCAAACAGCTTGGCAGGCCAGACCTGGCTCATGGACCCTATGCTGCCCACCCCTACTATACAGAGACTGTGTATTATAGCACCAGTCCTACAACTGACAGGTGCCTTTTTTCCCCTTCTTTTTCTGTTATCAATTCTAAATGTCTGTTATTCCTTTTCAGCTCATCTGATGAGGTGGGTTTTGCTCACAAAAGTTCATGATACGATACATAGAGTCGTAGAACACTAGAACGGGAAGGGACCTCGAGAAGTCATCCAATCCAGTCCCCTGCCCTCACAGCAGAACCCAGCACTTTCTAGATCATCCCTGACAGGTGTCTGTCCAACCCGCTCTTAAATATCTCCAATGATGGAGATTTTACAACCTCCGTAGGTAATTTATTCCAGTGTTTAACCACCCTGTCAAGAAGTTTTTCCTAATGACCAACCTAAACCTCCCTTGCTTCAGTTTATATTTTTGTTAGTCTCTAAGATGCCGCAGGACTACCCATTATTCATACTGTAGGGGTTCCATATTTTTTCTCTGGTGCTTTTCATATGCTTTTTCTGACTTGAATTGTGTGCTGCTGTTCTCCTTAGGACTCATTGCATGCTGAGATTTCCTAAGGTTGCTCTAAACGTCGTGATGCATCAAACAGCGTCTCCCTGACCATGCACGGTGTTTGATTTTCCTCTTTAGCACTGAAAGCTATCAGTTTCACCTCTACTATACTGTGCAATGAGGCATTGTTCCACACTCATTTTTCTATGTGGCCCTCTGACTACCATTCTTACTGTGTATTGACAACGTTCCAATAATTGCTATTAAGTGGAATCTACTGTATTACTACTGCCCTATTACAGCTGGGGAATTGAGGCCTAGAAAGAATAAGTGATTTGACCAGGGCCACGGAGGATGTCTATTGCAGAGTCAGAAATTAATCCCCAAGCACTCCGGTAGGACAACATGTCTCATGTGTACTACAATGAAGAAGAAGCATTGCTAATCCGTTTCTCTGGTAGGCTACGTCTAGACTGGCATGATTTTCCGGAAATGCTTTTAACGGAAAAGTTTTCCGTTAAAAGCATTTTCGGAAAAGTGCGTCTAGATTGGCCACGGACGCTTTTCCGCAAAAAAGCCCCGATCGCCATTTTTGCAATCGGGGCTTTTTTGCGGAAAACAAATCTCTGCTGTCTACACTGGCCCTTTTCCGCAAAAGTTTTTCGGAAAAAGACTTTTGCCCGAATGGGAGCAGCATAGTATTTCTGCAAAAGTACTGACAATCTTACATGAGATCGTCAGTGCTTTTGCAGAAATTCAAGTGGCCAGTGTAGACAGCTGGCAAGCTTTTCCGGAAAAGCGGCTGATTTTCCGGAAAAACTGGCCAGTCTAGACAGAGCCGTATTGTATAAATTCTTGATCTGTTTTCCATCCTCTTCCTTTCTTTTTGAACAAAAAAATAAGAGCTGGGCATTAAATTAATTTGACAATGTGTCTTTTAAAAATACTATGTGATTCTTTACACATAGAATTTGGAAATCTAATTAAGATGAAACGGGATCCTGTGATCCTCATGAATCGGAGCGTAGAGTTCAGCGTGCAACACATAGAAAAGGCTTTCATTCTCCTGCATCCAGGGTGAATTGGCATGGAAAGGAAGAACTCAGGGTAAGAACTCTGGGTCAGAGAATACTCATTAGCTTTGCTCATTAGTAAGCACGGCATTGCACGGTCTGAAATGAAATCGGGTTAAAATGTGCCCACTTAATTGGATTCTCCTCTGCTGGGGAAAGTCGTTTGTTGTGAGACTGTCAAAATATTAGCTGTAATTAGGTGGACTTAGGCTCGTTCAAAGCAAATTGAACAAATTAATGGATTATGAAGGTCTGTGTGAAACTATCCTTTTACCTGTATAATAGTTGTGTGCCAAGGTGCACTTCACTGAAAAAGATCCAGGCGCTTTATGAGATCAAATCAGAATTTTTAATCTCGCTCAACCTCCCAAATGCCAGAGTCTGTCATGTCTGGAGTGGCGTTCATTGTGAATTTCACTCTCTTTTGGGTAAGGAAGTTGTTAGCGTTCAGCTACTTAGGGCTTGTCGACATGAACATCAGGCTGAGGTAAAATGGGGATACGAATCAACCCAGCACTGCGAATCTACTCTGTACTCTACTGATTTTGAGAGAGCTTTGATGCAGTCCACTTTGGGATTAGCTCCAATGAATTAATCAACTGTTTCATTGTTCATGGAGACCAGCCCATGAGACGGTAACGGCCGAATGAATAGGGAGTCAGTTACAGTATGTACAAAAAAACCAAATACGGTAGCTAGACAGATACAAATGATTAGTTCTTTGTGTTGTGGTAGTGCCTAGGATAACTTGTCTTGGGCTAGAACTCAACTCTACTCAGCATTAAACCAGAACAAATAGAAAGTTCCTGCCTTGAAGAGCTAAAAATGTAAGTGTAAGGCACAAGCCAGCTGGTGGGTACAAATAGTGTAAAATGAGAAACAAGGAGACGTTTCTCCCTAAAAAACAGCTGCCAAGGCAGAAAAGAATTGACTTTACGGGAATATTGTGAGCAAGACATGAGATGTAATTCCTCCACTCTATTCTGCACTGATTAGGCTTCAGTTAGAGTGTCGTGTCCAGTTCTGGACATCACATTTCAAGAAAGCTGTGGAGAAATTGGAGAGCGGCCAGAGAAGAGCAACAAAAATGATGAAAGGTCTAGAAAACATGAGCTGTGAGGGAAGACTGAAAGAACTGGGCTTGTTTAGTTTAGAAAAGAGAAGACTGAGAGGGGACATCATAGTGGTTTTCAAGAAGCTAAATGGGTGTTACAAGGAGGAAGAAGAAAAACTATTTTCCTTGGCCTCTGAGGATGGGACAAGAAGCAATGGGCTTAAACTGCAACAAGGGAGGCTTAGGTTGGTCATTAGGAAAAAGTTCCTACCTGTCAGGGTGGTCAAACACTGGAATAAATTGCCCAGGGAGGTTGTGGAATCCCCATCTCTGGAGATATTTAAGAGCAGGTTGGATAGACATCTGTAGATGAGTCGTGGGGTGCGATCACCCCCTACCGGTCAGGTAGGGGGGCTCAGTGAACCCCCTCATCCCCTGGTTGGGTCCCTGACCAGCATTCCTGGGACCAGTAGGTTAGGTATGATCACCCCCTCTCTCTGGAGTATGGGATGGGGGTTCAGCAGACCTGACGTCTATGCCCCAGCTTAGCCGGGGGACCCTGTGCCCCAGGTTTGGCCCCTCCGAGAGGCTCGCCTGGCCAACCCTCTCCCGGGCATCTGGCAGGTGCCACTGTATGTTTGCGTGCGTTCCAAGATGGAGGCGTTGTGAGGTAAAGGGGTAGTGGAAGGGGGACCCGGGCCCGCCCTCTCTCCGGGTCCCAGCCCGGGGCCCTAAGTGCAGGGGCTTGCCATTGCCCCTGCATGGCAGACAGGGGAGGTGAGTCACTCCCATAACACGTCTGCCCACGGGCGCCACAAGGACCCCACCCCAGGCTGCTTCCTCCCTTCCTCCAGACCCCGGGGCCCACCTGCTGGCCCCCTGTGCCTACCGGGCGTCTGCTGCTCGGTGCTTGGGGAGCTCCGTGGATGTTTCTCCTGGAGATCCATTCCCTCTTGCCTTGTCCCAGCCGAGTCGCTCCCTCTGTGGATGGTGAGGGTTGTCCAGCTCGACCTCAAGCCCTGGGCTGGCCGGCTGCCGGCTGCAGGGGCCGTCCCAGGGGGCTCCTAGGCTGGGGCTGGGCTGCCTGCCGGTCTCGGGTGCACACCCGGTCTGTCCTTTGCCCCGTTCCTCCTCTACCTGCCGTGAAGGAGGTTGCCTCCCTCCTCTATGCCGGTTCTGACACGGTCCGGAGGTCCCGGCACCCCAGTGATGCGACGGCTTCCCCGGCCACATCCCGGCTGCCACTCACGGTGCCGGCCCCTCCTTGCGCCGCGCCATGGGAGGGGCCCGCAGCCTCCCTATGACAAAGGCGCGGCGGCAGGTTCTGGCGCCGCCGTCATTCTCCAGCAGCCCTGGGGCGCGGGGGTGTTCTGCCCATGGCCCCGCTCATTGCCCAGTGGTCCTGGCCATCCGGCATGTGGGCCATTGGCGGCCCATCACAACGTCTATCAGGGATGGTCTAGACAAGGGCTACTCAACTTTGGAAGCCCCAGGGGCCACAATGATACAGCACATGCCGAGGGCGGCAACTTAAGCGTGGTTGCATAGACATGCAAATATATATGCAAATATATGGAAATAGCTTCTTTCACACACTGCCCCAGTGCTTCTGGCACCTCCTCCCTGGGGGCTAGAAATGCCAACACCATGTACCCATCTGTTCCAGCCAGCCCGTCCGCTTGTGTCTTTCAGTGCTCACCCCTCCTGGGAGATTCCTCACCATTGTGGAGTGTGTTCCCAGTGGAGGCCATGTTCAAAGGATCCCACCCGTGGGCCGCATGTTGAGCCCCATATAAACCCAAATCACATTGTGGGCCGCGTGTTGAGTAGCCCTGATCTAGACAGTGCTTGGTCCTTCTGTAAGGGCAGGGGACTGGACTTGATGACCTCACGAGGTCCCTTTGTGTTCTAGAATTCTACGGTTCTGTGACATTACGGCCAGCTGGTAATCAGTGTTCTAGAATGCCTGCTGTAGGTGCAAAGCAGAGCAATCATAGAATCATAGAATACTAGGACTGGAAGGGACCTCGAGAGGTCATCGAGTCCAGTCCCCTGCCCTCACGGCAGGGCCAAATACTGTCTAGACCATTCCGGATAGACATTTATCTAACCTACTCTTAAATATCTCCAGAGATGGAGATTCCACAACCTCCCTGGGCAATTTATTCCAGTGTTTAACCACCCTGACAGTTAGGAACTTTTTCCTAATGTCCAACCTAAACCTCCCTTGCTGCAATTTAAGCCCATTGCTTCTTGTTCTATCCTCAGAGGCCAAGATGAACACGTTTTCTCCCTCCTCCTTATGACACCCTTTTAGATATCTGAAAACTGCTGTCATGTCCCCCCTCAGTCGTCTCTTTTCTAAACTAAACAAACACAATTCCTTCAGCCTTCCCTCATTGGTCAATAGATTGGTTGAATCATTTTCATACATTTCACAGACAGCTAACTATGTGCACGCCCCATTATCCATTCACTAGACCCCTTTGTGGAGTTGGGATCTTTCAGTGTGAAATTTCAGTCGGGCTACCATCTTGCGTCTTGAAACTTGGGGACTCTTAACAATGTGCGGCAGCCACCAGTGGCTATCTGGCTATACTATGTCACCGGTGCTGTGAGTCACAGCCAACCGAACTGGGCAGGCTTTTCTGCCCCTAGATCAGTGAATCAGTTTGTTTCCAGCACTCACACAGAAGTAGAACTTTGCTTCCTGCATCACGACTGTGTTACCTCAGTTTGTATGTTATATGTTTATTGATTGTGCGGATGGGAAGGTGTAGTGCTATGAGTGCCGTCCTGACCCGACTAAGGCAGTGAATCAAACTATCAATACTAATTCGAACTAAGGAAGTCTGCCATAAGGGGGGGGGGGGGAGTTTCCCACCTTTTCCCTAGTTGCACATGGTACTAGTGCTCTGCACCCCATTCTAATTCTTTGCACTCGGTATCAAATATCTGCACACAGTTCAGAATGTTATGCACCCCACCTGCAAAAGAGTGCACTCAGCCCCTTGGGAATCTTCCCACTGGAGAGAGCTAAAAATACCCCAGTTCAGTGGCTGTTGGGGTTCCCTTTTTTTTTTCCTCCCTGGGTTCCAGTACGTGCGGTTCTGTGTATGGCCCTCTGTTGTAGTATGAATGGTAGGGTGAATGAGTGAGAGAGAGAGGGTATGTCTACACTACCCCGCTAGTTCGAACTAGCGGGGTAATGTAGGCATACCGCAATTGCAAATGAAGCCCGGGATTTGAATTTCCCGGGCTTCATTTGCATAAGCGGGGCACCGCCATTTTTAAATCCCCGCTCATTCGAACCCCGTGCCGCACGGCTACACGCGGCACGAACTAGGTAGTTCGAACTAGGCTTCCTAGTTCGAACTACTGTTACTCCTCGTGGAATGAGGAGTAACGGTAGTTCGAACTAGGAAGCCTAGTTCGAACTATCTAGTTCGTGCCGCGTGTAACCACGAGGTGTACCGGTAGTTCGGAATAGGAATCCTAGTTCGAACTACCTAGTTCGAGCCCCGTGTAGCCGTGCTGCACGGGGTTCGAACCAGCGGGGTTTTAAAAATGGCGGCTCCCCGCTTATGCAAATGAAGCCCGGGAAATTCAAATCCCGGGCTTCATTTGCAAGTGCGGTATGCCTACATTACCCCGCTAGTTCGAACTAGCGGGGTAGTGTAGACATACCCAGACTGCTTTATTTCCTGGGATTTGGGTATTAAATTGTTGTTACATGCTGTTCTCTATTTTAAATTTACAATTGTTCTGTATTTTAACCTTACAATATATGGTTTGGCCCCAAATTAAGACTCGAAGTTTCTTTTGTTTGGAAAACCACGTGCCGGTGACAGATACGGCCACAAGCAATCGGCCTCAGGCAATCCTGTCTTCTGGGACTTGAGACATTTACCATCTCTAATATAAGTCAGGGCGTGTCCAATATTAAATTCTAAATTAATCGTTACTGCATCCCAGGGTAACAACTGTAACCCACCAGGCATCTGAAGGCTTATTTGGCCCGTAAATGTAATGTTTTCTGTTTCATCACTAGAGGGCAATATTAGCTATACATAGGCCCTACTCCTCAACCCACAACCCAGCTGAGGGATGGAGGCCTATCACCTTCCCCGATCTGGTTGCATGCTGTGATGGCCCCCAGTCTATGCTAGAGCAACCTGAGGGCTGCTCTACGCTTCTCTACCACCTCCTGTCATGACCCATCACTTGGTTTAGGGGGAGTGGCATTCCAATATCCCCCTGGAGCTCTCCCACTCCGGAATCCCCCCGACATCAAGGTGGGGGGTCAGCAGATGTAGCACATCCAAATTCAGGTTCCATATCTCCTGCGGGGTTTGCCTGCCTGCCTTTGCCGGCAGTGGCCCTTCTGCCAGCCAGAGCAGGTCTCAGCTTGGAGCTGCAGCCAGCCAAAGGCCACCCTCAAATACAGATGGCAGAGCAGAAAAGCGCTGGCGCTGTGGAACAGCAGATGGCTGGCCCGCCCAGAGCCGGCTACATGGAGGAACGAGTCCTCTTGGCTGTGCCGCCTGTGTTCTCCTCAGAACACGGGTCCTCCTGGGACGGTGTCGCACCCTCTGCTGAGCTTGTCTTTACCCAGCTCATTGACCTTTGCAGCTCAGATTGCAGGTTTATTCTCCCACAGGTTTACATGATCCATCTTTGTTTTCCACTGTCCATCTCTTAGGGTAGAGAGTCCCCACTTCCGCAGAATCTTGGCACCTCAGATCCCCCGTGAATTTACAGGTGACTAGGGCACAGAAAGATGGAGGGACAGATTCTCAGTTTATGCAAACCGAGCTTCGATGGCTTAACACCCAGGGACGTTCTGTCCAAGTGTCTTGTCTAGAGTCACCTTGGAAGATTAGGGCAACATTCAAAATTGAACGCAGCTCTCCATTCACATTCCCCCTCACCCCCATCCTGCACCCAACACAACTGGCAGTGGTGCAATATTTCCTCTAAGCGGTGCAAAGCACACAGCTGGGTTTTGTGTTTCTACTGAGTGTGCACATTCGTATAAGCCTCGGTGCACATAAAAAAATATTCTGCACACAGATGGAAAAGATTAGAGCAGTGTTTCTTAAACTGTGTTCCGTGGTACACCGGTGTGCCACGAGGCAGTCGGAGGTGTGCCGCAGAGAACAGAGTTCAAAATGGCTACCCTTAAAGGGGCAGGCAACCTTTTTTTTTTTTTTTTTTTTTACCCAATAAAAAATCCTTGGTGTTCCTCATAAAAAAAATTATTGTTTGGTGTTCCTTGGTCTTAAAAAGTTTAAGAAACACTGGATTAGAGGGAACATTGGTGTGGGGTGCTTCTGTTGGGCTTCTTGAGCACTGCTTTTCACCTACAACAGCTATTCTCAGCCAGGGGTATGTGTACCACTGCGGGTACACAGAGGTCTTGTGGGAGTACATCAACTCATTGAGATATTTGCCTAGTTTTACCACAGGCCACATAAAAAAGCACTAACAAAGTCAATACAAATGACACTGTCACAGAATGCCTTGTTTATGCTGCTCTATAAACTACACACTGAAATGTAACTACAATATTTGTTTTCCAATTGATTACTTTTCTAATTACATGGTAAAAATGCAGAAGGGAGCCATTTTTCAGTTACAGTGTGCAGTGACATTTTTGTAGTTTTGTGTCAGATTTTGGAAGCACGCATTTTTTTTTTTTTTTTTGGTCGGAGTGAGCGGATACGTGGAGCTCTGCAAGACAAATCAGACTCCTGAAAGGGGGACAAAATGACAGCCCCTGCCCTGGAGATCTTAGCAACTCACTGCCCCTCTCATCTGCTCTCTGTATAATTGGTTGAAATGCAAATAAGTAACCAAGAAAGCCTCTGGAATGCTGGGGTCCCGGATTCTGGGCTATACCCCTGCTGAAGTCGCTGACGGGGGCTGCGAGGCAGGGCATGTAGATCCCAATCAGGCCAATGTGGCGGTTGCTTATGCAGCACTACATGCCGACACATGTCACCTCCACCTGGGCTGCAACACGGAATAAGAGGGTAATCGCCGCTTGCCCCGTTTGAAGCAAATCAAAGCCCAGACTCCACACTGGAAGCAATGAGATTTTTGCCGCCTAGCATACGCTTCCTATTAAATAGAAATAGATTGGCACTTTTTGGTTTCCTTTGATCCCTCCAGTGCATCATTGACAATCTACAACCTATCTTGGAAAATGATCCTTCACTCTCACAAGCCTTGGGAGACAGGCCAAGAATCGCCCACAGACAGTTCCCCAACCTGAAGCAAATATTGACCGGCAACCACACCCCACAACATGGATACACTCATAAGAACATAAGAATGGCCACATTGGGTCAGACCAAAGGTCCATCCAGCTCAGTACCCTGTCTGCCAACAGTGGCCAATGCCAGGTGCCCCAGAGGGAGTGAACTGAACAGGTAATGATCAAGCGATCTCTCTCCTGCCATCCATCTCCACCCTCTGACAAACAGAGGCTAGGGACACCATTCCTTACCCATCCTGGCTAATAGCCATTAATGGACTTAACCTCCATGGCTGTGTCTAGACTGGCAATTTTTTCCGCAAAAGCACCTGCTTTTGCGGAAAAACTTGCCAGCTGTCTACACTGGCCGCTTGAATTTCTGCAAGAACACTGACTTTCTACTGTCTGAAATCAGTGCTTCTTGTGGAAATACTATGCTGCTCCCGTTTGGGCAAAAGTCCTTTTGCGCAAAGCTTTTGTGGAAAAGGGCCAGTGTAGACAGCTCAGATTTGTTTTGCGCAAAAAAGCCTCCATCGCAAAAATGGCGACCGGGGCTTTTTTTGCGCAAAAGCGCGTCTAGATTGGCACGGACACTTTTCCACAAAAAGTGCTTTTGCGGAAAAGCGTCCATGCCAATCTAGATGCTCTTTTCCGCAAATGCTTTTAACGGAAAAACTTTTCCATTAAAAGCGTTTGTGGAAAATCATGCCAGTCTAGAGGTAGCCCATGAATTTATCTAGTTTTCTTTTAAACCCTGTTATAGTCCTAGCCTTCACCTAGGAACCTACCCCTGCAACAAACTCCATTTTCAAAAGATCCTGTACTCCTCATTTTTTGAGGCGTATAGGATCTTTTGAAAAATGGTTTTATTTTTGATCGATCCTCGTCTAAACGGACATTTTTCTTTCGGAAAGCCCTGTTTCGAAAAAAACTGCGGCCGCAATTTAAATCCTGGCTTCATTTGCAATTTCGATGTCTAATTTACATCCCTTTTTCGAAAAATCTAGACATACCCTCAGTAATGGATTTAAAAGTAGCCATCCTTCTACAGTAAAACTCCAATTGTCTGGCGTCCAGTGGTCCGGCACTCCCGATAGTCCGGCACCAACTGGAACCCAGAAGTGCTCCAGCCAGCCAGACAATTGGAGCTGCTCCGCGCTGCTTCCCCAAATTCGCCGCTGCCGCTGCTGAAACTGACCAGCGGCGGACTTGGGGAAGCAGAGGAGCAGAGCAGCTGGGGTGCTGCCAGGTTGGTCCCAATCGCTGCCCTTCACCCCCCTGCTCGGGGATAACTACTGCAGTCTGGGGGTGGGGATCCCGCTCCCCTCCCCTCCCAGAAACTCTCAGCAGTGGCTCTGGGCTTCCCCCGCCTTCCTGCAAAACGGCGGAGGGCTTGCCCGTCGCTGCGCCATTCCCCACCCACCCCCCAGATGCAGTGTGTGACCCGGCAGACCCAGCACAGCCTCCCCGCCACAGTAGCTCCCGATTCTCCGGCATATCCAATAATCCAGCATCACCTAGGTCCCAAAGGTGCCAGATTATCAGAAGTCGACTGTGCAAAGGAATATTGTCACCTAATTCCAGAGACAGCTTTTCAAATTTGATACCGTCAACCTGGGCTTGAATATAGCCATTCATTGGTTAACACATAACAAAGGCAATTTCCCCTGCCTTTGACATTCATGTTTTCACATCAAAAGCTATGAATGAGACATATCCAGCCTACTTCATTAGCTTCATTAGCACTGAGCCTACAACTGACAGGTAACTGCTTTTGTTGATATTTATGCCTTGGATTGTCTTATTTCCACTCCAGCTCATCTGATGAAGTGGGTTTTACTCACAGAAGCTCAGGATCCTATATATTAGGGTATGTCTACACTACAAAGTTAGTTCGAACTAACGGACGTTAGTTCGAACTAACTTTAATAGGTGCTACACTAGCGCTCCGCTAGTTCGAATTTGAATCGAACTAGCGGAGCGCTTAGTTCGAACTAGGAAAACCTCATTTTACGAGGACTAACGCCTAGTTCGAACTAGCTAGTTCGAACTAAGGGCTGTGTAGCCCTTTAGTTCGAACTAGTGGGAGGCTAGCCCTCCCCAGGTTTCCCTGGTGGCCACTCTGGCCAACACCAGGGAAACTCTATGCCCCCCTCCCGGCCCCGGACCCCTTAAAGGGGCACGGGCTGGCTACGGTGCCCGTGCCAGGTGCAAGCCTGCCAGCACCCAGCTAGCAGACCCTGCACCTGGCACGGCACAGAGCCACCCACCCGATGCCCCCCAGCCCACCCCCTCTTCCCGGGACCAGGCTGGCGGCTCCCGGGAGCTTGCCCTGGACTGCAAGAGGCGGGCACCTTCCTGGGCTAGTGCGGACATCGTGGACCTCGTCCACGATCTCCGCACTAGGCACAGGAAAGTGGCCGTCTAGGGCAGGAGAGCTGCCAGCCTGGCCACCCAGGACCAGGTGTGCATGAAAATCAAGGGGGTCCACTGAGACCCCCGACACTGAGCCCTGAGCTTACAATGGCCGTCCTGGGTCAGACCAAAGGTCCATCTAGCCCAGTAGCCTGTCTGCCAACAGCGGCCAACCCTAGGGACCCTGGAGGGGATGGACCGAAGACAGTGACCAAGCCATTTGTCTCGTGCCATCCCTCTCCAGCCTTCCACAAACTTTGGGCAGGGACACCACTCCTACCCTCTGGCTAATAGGACTCCATGGACCCAACCTCCATCACTTGATCTCACTTCCCTTTAAACTCTGTTCTAGTTGTAGCCTTCACAGCCTCCTGCAGCAAGGAGTTCCACAGGTTAACTATTTGCTTTGTCAACAACAACTTTCTCTTACTAGTTTCAAGCCTGCTACCCATTCCTTTCCTTTGGTGTCCTCTAGTCCTTCTTTATGGGAACTCAGGAAGAACTTTTCTGAATGCACCCTCTCCACCCAACCCCTGCTTTTAGAGACCTCTATCCTGTCCCCCCTCCGTCTCCTCTTTTCTAAGCTGAACAGTCCCAGTCTCTGTAGCCTCTCTTCATCTGGGACCTGTTCCCAACCCCTGATCATGTTAGTTGCCCTCCCCTCTCCCAGCCTTTCTCTTCCCCTCTCCCACCTCCTTTTCCCAGTCTCCCCCAGTTTTGTTCAATAAAGACAGAGTCAATGTTGGAAGAAACGTTATCTTTATTTTGTACATCAATAAGAAGGGGGGCTAGGGAAGGGTAAGTGGAAGGAGGTGAGGGAGGAATGGGGTACGAGCCCCCGATGGGGAGGACTGGGCTGGCTCTGCAGGCTTCTGGGGGTGGAAGCTCTCCTGCAGCCCCCCAATTGCCCCCTCTCCCCAGATGGCAGCCTGCGGCAAGTGCAGCCGGGCTGATGGCCGAGTGGTGTGATGTGCCCAGTGTGGGCACTCAGGGCACTCCAAGCCAGAACTTCTTTGCAAGCGGGGCACCCCTTAGAACTGTGTGTCCGGGGTGGGGGTCGGGACCCTTTAAGCGCAGCCCTCGGCTAGCCTGAGACAGCATCTCCATGCTCTAAGTCCTCCTTTTATGCCCTGCCGGCACTGCTTCCGGCCATCCTTAAGCCCTGTTCAGAGTCCACTCAATGTGGACTTACTAGTTCGAACTAGCAAAACGCTAGTTCGAACTAGTTTTTAGTTCTAGATGCGTTAGTTCGAACTAGCTTAGTTCGAATTAACTAATTCGAACTAAGTTAGTTCGAACTAGCGCTGTAGTGTAGACGTACCCTTAGTTAGTCTCTAAGGCCATGTCTATTCTAGGAGATTATTTTGAATTTACTAAATTTGACTTCTGGGCACCCGATTTTACAAATTCAAACTTCCGTGTCCTCACTATGGGGAAGAGCTGAATGTGGTCTGAAGCCGGCTCTGTTAATGTCGGATCAGATGAGCGGATGGACCCTTCCTGGACTTACCCTCTCGGGTTTCATGGCTCTGTGTTGTCAGCAGGAAGGAACCCAGAGCTCCACTGCTTACAATCCTAGAGCTGGAAGGGACCTCAAGAGGTCATCGAGTCCAGTCCCCTGCCCTCACGGCAGGACCAAGCACCGTCTAGACCATCCCTGACAGGTGTCTGTCTAACCTGCTTTTAAATATCCTCAGTAATGCAGACTCCACAACCTCCCTAGGCAATTTAGTCCCGTGTTTAACCACCCTGACAGGTAGGAAGTTTTTCCTAATGTCCAACCTAAACCTCCCAGTTTAAGCCCATTGCTTCTTGTCCTATCCTCAGACGTTAAGGAGAATATATATTTTTTTCTCCCTCCTCATTGTAACATTTTAGATTATTGAAAACTGTTTTGTCCCCCTTCAGTCTTCTCTTTTCCAGCTAAACACACCCAATTCTTTCAATCTTCTCTCATGTTTTCTAGACCTTTACTCGTTGTTGCTGTTCTCTGGGCCTTCTCCAATTTCTCCACAGCTTTCTTGAAACATGGCACCCAGAACTGGACACATTCTCCAATTGAGGCCTAATCAGCACAGAGGAGAGTGGAAGAATGACTTCTCGTGTCTTGCTCACAACACTCCTGTTAATACATCTCAGAATATTTGCTTTTTTTGGCTAGTTTCATACTATTGGCTCATATTTAGCTTTTGAGCCACTATGAGCCCTAAGTCCCTTTCCGCAGTGCTCCTTCCCAGACAGACATTGAGCTGAAAGAGTTCTCCTTGACTGGATGCCATGGCAGGCTGGTAGATTTACCGGGAACAGACTCTAGAGGCCTGCATTCTTTTAAGCAACGGTGTCAATGTTAATGATTTTCAAGGCAGGCAATGGCAGAGTGAATGAGGGAAGGGGGAAGAAGAGAGAAACTCACAGAAAGAGGGAGCCCCTCAGTACAAATAGACCTTTCTTGCCTTATCCCACCTGCTTCAGGATGTGTTCTGGGGGCAATCAGAGCCCAGACTGTGTTTCTTTCACAGGAACACCCAAGATTTCCATTCTGCAAAACAGAGGGCTGGTGAACAGCTGACGATTTTAACTGGCTTAGCATCTAAAGGCCTTGTGTCCTATCCAACAGGTACAGAATGAGCAACTGCAATGCCATCTCCCTGCCAATATTGCTCAGACCTGATCTTCAAGGAATGTCCTTCTGCCACCTGGCCAGTTCCGGCACCCGTGGGTGGTTTGGGGGCTTGTGGTGTGTAGACACTCTGGGTACGTCTAGACTACCGCGTTTTGTCGACGGAAGTTTTGTCGACAGTATCTGTTGACAAAACTTCCGTCGACAAAGAGCGTCCAGACACGTTGAGTTCTGTCGACAAAGCCAGCTGCTTTGTCGACAGAACTCCGTAGTCTGGACGCAACGTTACAGGCAATAACACCTTCTGTCGACAGAGTTCTGTCGACAGAAGGTGTTATGCCTCATAAAATGAGGTTTACCAGCGTCGACAAAACTGCTGAGTTCTGTCGACGTTATGTCGACAGAACTCAGCGGCAGTGTAGACGCCGGTATAGTTTTGTCGACAAAAGTCCACTTTTGTCGACAAAACTAGGTAGTCTAGACACACCCTCTTGTACTAGGAACTGGGTGAAGACCAAAGATAGACAAGTGTCCATGTGTGCTGGCCAGACCACACAGTCTCTGCGAGAAGGGATAAATGGACACAGCTCAGACATCAGAAATGGTAACACACGTGATCTTGTAAGGGAACATTTTAACCTGCCTTGGCTGGATTTTCCTTTATGGATTTTAAAGTAGCTATTCTTCTACAAAGCAATTTCACCAGCCAATTACAGGGGGCTGAAGGGGGGCGATTGGTATTCATCTGCAAATTTGACACTGTTTCCCTGGGCTTGAACAAAGACATTAACTGGATGACCCATTCTAAAGCCAGCCTTCCCTGCACTGAACACCTCATTTTCACATCAAAAGCTAAGTATTGGACACTTCCAGAACACTGGTCCTATAATTGACAGGTACTTTTTTTCTGTACTTCTGTACTTTTTTTCTTATAAATTCTGGGTTTATGTTACTCCTCTCCCGTTCATCTGAGGAAGTGCCCACGTGAGGTTTTGCCCACGAAAGCTCATGATACTAGATATATATTTGTTAGTATCTAAGGTGCCACAGGACTACTTATATTGGTAGATCAAGGCCAGAAGAGGCCATCTTGATATCTAGCCTGCCCTGTGTAACACAAATAATTTCTCCAGGGATTCCTGAATCTTTCCCAATAACTTCTGGTTGAGCAAAACTATACTATTTCTTTTAGACAGACATGCCATCTTCATTTAAAGATGCCAAATGATGGGGAACAGAGCACATCACTAGGTGACTCGTTATCCTCCAGGTTAAAAATGTGCAGCTCGATTCTAGTGTTAGTTTTCCTGACTTCAACTCCCAGCGGTTGGACCTTGTCCACCAGACTAAAGAACTTTTTAGTGTCCATTGACCTCTCCCGGTGTGGGTTATTATAGCTTGTTGTCAAGTCACCTTGTGACGTAGTGGGGGTAACCTGCTAACTCTCTGGCTGCTGTCTGTAGTTCCACAGAGCAGACAAGCGATGAGTCACTATGCAAAGAGGGTATCCCAACTGGTTTGGCCAGCTGACCCCCATGGAGAGGAACAAAGGAAGGTGGAATGCTGCCCTGGCTGGGGGGCAGGGCTGGAGGAGAGTGAGTTAGTTCCTGGCTGGAAAGCAGGGGAGAAGGAACTGGGGAGGGGGCTGGGATTCCCCTATCTCAAGGGGGGCACTGAGGCCTCTTAGCCCCCGTTTCCTGTAACCAGATTACATCTGTGCTATGCTGTATCCTGGAGGAGCAATAAACCACCCTCAATTCTACTGGCGGGTGGAGTCTGTTTGTGCCATCTCGGGGTGCAGGAGACGGGGGACCCCCAACGCGCCGTCACACACCTCTTAAGCTTCTTTTCCAGGCACTAAATATTTGTGCTCCTTTGGTTTCCCTGCAAGGCAGGTTTTTCCAAATTCAAATTATTCATAAGAATATAGGAACCAAAGAATGGCCATACTGGGTGAGACCAAAGGTCTATCTAGCCCAGGATCCTATCTGCTGACCGTGGCTAATGCCAGGTGCCTCAGAGGGAGTAAACAGAGCAGTGAATCATCAAGCGATCCCTCCCCTGTCACCCATTCGCAGCGTCTGAAAAACAGAGGCCAGGGACACCATTCCTACCCACCCTGGTTAATAGCCATTGATGGACCTAAACTCCATGAATTTATCTAGTTCTGTTTTGAACCCTGTTCAAGTCCTGGTCTTCACAACCTCCTCCGGCAAGGAGTTCCACAGATTGACTGTACGCTCTGTGAAAAAAACTTCTTCTTGTTCGTTTTAAACCTTTTAATTTCATTTGGTGACCCCTAGTCCTTGTATTAAGGGAACAAGTAAATAACTTTTCCTGATTCACTTTCTCCACACCTGTCCTATCCCCCCTTAGTCTCCTCTTTTCTAAGCTGAAAAATCGGAGTCTTTTTAATCTCTCTTCATATGGCAGCTGGTCCAAACCCCCAATCATTTTTATTGCCCCTTTCTGAACCGTTTCCAAAACCAAGATCTCTTTTTTGAGATGAGGTGACCACATTTGCAGGCAGTATGCAAGGTGTGGGCATACACACCTCTCTTCATGCTTCTCTGAACCCTTCCCAATTTTTTAACATCCCATTGGAAGTGCAGGAACTGGAACTGGGCACAGCATTCCAGCAACGGTCTTGCCGATGCTACGTTCGGAGGCATGGAGTAAGATTCTGTTGACATGACGGGATCTGTTGTCCAAATGGCAGCAAGTGACGCGATAAACCACATAATGGCTTTCTCAAAATCTCACACTGATTTTGGCAAGCGGATACTCAGAACTTGCAATGGGTGTGTGCCTCCCGAGAGATACCTGCTGCCTGGGAGACACTGTGAAAGCTGAGAAAAGAGACCCTCAAAGAGATGTGGCCGCAAATACAATGTTAAACGCTATTGGCAGTTTGATTTTTTGGAACCACTCAGGGAGAGGAAATATATTAAATGTGAAGGAACAAAAGGGAAGTGATTGGAGCGGCTGCAATGCTGTGACTGGAGATTTATGACTTTGTGAGGGACTTTTTTGACAATCTAGTATGTTCATTCAAGTGACTCAGCCGCTAATTTACCCTCCCGGCTCCCACTCCTCCACATCCCCTCCCATCTGTCACAGATATAATTAATGCACTTACATCTCAGCTGGTCTCTTCATGCTCCAGGCTTTTGCAACCACGACAGTTGGACACTGGAACTCAAGGGAAAAACGGCAAAATTAGCAGAGAGCTGAGCCCGGGAAGGGAGCAGGACCAGACAGAGAAGAGGTTCCATCAGGGTTAGCTGGGTTGAGATACTGCCAGGAGGGTTAGCTCATTCTCAACCTTCATCCATCCCCAAATTTTAGATGTGACGGAGCCAAAGAGCACGGTGATACTCCTGGAACCCCTGAAGTAAACACCCATGGACTCTGAAGACCTGCAGGGGGCGCTCTTGTTCCAGCTCAGGCTCAGCCCAGGGTTACAATAAAAATACCGTTACCAGAGGTGAGCAAAACTATTGCACAATTTGAAGTATTCCCCCTTTAATGCCGAGTTCTCCGTGCTGCCGCCCCCTTGAGGCTGGGTGACAGTGATGCACTCTGCATGGGGCTATGCCTTGAGGCCTTTACCTGCTCACTCAGGTAACCCTGCCCCCAGAAAGCACCTCACACTTAGGCATGGGCACCATGCAGTGGGGGGACTAAGGGGGCTCCTAGCGTGTTTGGTTTCAGACACGCCTGCGACCAGTGCTGATTGACAACGTGTTTCTACCCGCGTCCAGGGTCTGCTAGTTGTCTCTGACGCTCCAGCATCTCTGTGGCTACGTCAAGACTACAAGCCTCTTTCGAAAGAGAGCCTCTAGACTACAAGCAGATTTTTCGAAAAAGCGAGCCGCTTTTTCGAAAGAGAGTCTAGACGCTCTCTTTCAAACAAGCACCGTTTGTATTCAATAGCGCCTTTTTTTGAAAGAGTACTTTTGAAAAAAGGCGTTATTCCTCGTAAAATGAGGTTTAGCATGATCCAAAAAACTGCCGTGTTCTTTCAATTTACTTTCAAAAGAACGCAGCTGCAGTCTAGACACATGGGAAGTTTTTTCGAAAAAAGGCCACTTTTTTCAAAAAAAACCTGCAGTCTAAAGACACCCAGTGTGTGACTCTGCCCACCTCCTCTTCCTCCACTGTTTATTCATATCCTACTCGGCCCCCTTTGCTGGGAGCGATCCTCCATTTTGTCCCGGCTCTGTAGTTAAACACTGGACTAAATTGCCTAGGGAGGTTGTGGAATCTCCATCACTAGAGATACTTAAGAGCAGGTTGGACAGAAATCTATGAGGCGACGTCTACACTACGCATTTTCTCGGCAAAAAATATACTAACAAGGGGCTCATTTGCATGAATTGCAATCTCATTTGCATATTTTCTGCCAATCCATTTTTGCGCTGGGGTTTCTGCACAAAAACAAGCAGCGTGGACATTTTCTTTTTGAGCAAAATTCCCGTTTTCCGCAAGATTGGTTTACCTCCTTTTTGGGAACATAAGGATCTTGTAGAAACAAGGGGTTTTTGCACAAAAAGAAAACATCCACACTGCTTGTTTTTGTGCAAAAACCCTTAGCGCAAAAATGGATAGGCAGAAACTATGCAAATGAGATCGCGACTCATGCAAATGAGTCCCTCATTAGCATATTGTTTGTCGAGAAAACTCGTAGTGTAGACATCGCCTCAGGGATGATCTAGATGAGTGTTTCTTAAACTTTTTAAGACTGAGGAACATCAAACAATATTTTTCTATGAGGAACACCAAGGGTTTTCTGTTGAGCAAAAAAAACCCAAAACCCTGACTAGACTTTTACTTCTGACAACAATATTCGCTCCCGGCCCAATGATAATAAGTATCTTATAAAAAGTATCTTTTTTAATCTAAGTATCCCAAATGATATTACAATAACTTTAAATAGTATATTGTGGCATGTTTGTGAGCAGCCTTCAATTATAAACAAACACACACACCAATAGACAAACAAAACCTGGCAATCACTATCTATTAAATAAAAAAAAAGTTGTCAGGCAAACAAAAACAAAGAAGTAACATTGTGCCCCCCCGTCGTGGAAGCTTCTGACACGACCTCCAAGTTTCCCGCCCTCTCTCCAGGCAGGGGCTGGGCTGGCGTCACTCACAGCAGCCTGGGGCGGGGTTAATGATGTCACTCCTCTCGCTTTCTCCACCCTCCCCCAATCACAAACTTAGCCGCGGCTTTCCTTTTTAAAGCTGAGCGGTGCATTGCCAAGGGACAGCTCCTGCTTTTTTTTTTTTTAATTTTCTGGGTCCTTTGGGCCTGTCCCTCAAGCCTCTGGACCAATGTGGGCGTCCTGACGTGGCGAAGTGCACGAGTTGCTGGGAGAGGGGGAGGGAGGGCAGGAAGTGAGCGTGTGTCCCGGGGGTGGAGCTGGATGGATATAAGTGGGAGGAGTTTCGGGCGGTTGCCGCGAGCTGTGCTGGGTGTCTTGTGCACAAATCTGGAGGGGCAGAACAGGAGGCGCAGGGATTACCCTTTTAAGGCAGCTATCTTCTCCGCGGCACACCGGTATGCCACAGAACACGGTTTAAGAAACACTGGTCTAGCTGGAGCTTGGTCCTGCCGTGAGGGCAGGGGACTGGACCTGGTGACCTCTCGAGATCCCTTCCGGTTCTAGTGTTCTAGGGTTGTATAATACATCCCCTGCTGTCAGAGATGCTTAAACTGATAGGGTGCTCTCTAGGCAGACTACCTCTAGCCATGCTACACCCTTGGGCTTGTGCCGTCCAATTCCTTCAGTGCGTCCTTCTCCTCATTGTCTGTCTGTCTTAGCTCATATGCAGCCTTCATCATGACCCTAGTATCTGGCTGCCGAATACACCCATGGCATAGATCAGTGTTTCCTCACAATCTACTCTCCTGTCTCCTTTTCCCGTTTGAATGCCCCATGCTAGGAGCCCACACGTAGAAGTAGCTTTCTCCCCAGCAGCCTGGGTGGTCTCTCCGAATGGATTTGCTCCTGTGGTGCAGTCACAGCTGTCCAGCACTCAGGCCGATCCAGGAAGGCCTTTTGCTGACGAAACTGCCAGGGAAAACAGCCGTGTTTCTCTGCAGATGTAATCTCCAGTGGCTGAGCTGTAAAATAAATAAATAAATAAATGTGGCAAATGCAACTTGCTCCATACATAGCTAAAATCCCAAGGAAAGCATCTGGAGCAATGCAGGTAGCTTAGAATAGCCCGTTTAGTTTTGGGACAAAAGGCAAGTGGGGGTGCTGTGTAATCCACACACTTCCTGGGTGAGAGTCACTGTCCCATGAGGTGGTACTTAGAACACTTACGGTGAGCAATAAGAGCCAGTGTGTTCTACAGCCTAAGTTGAAAGCCAGCCAACTTCTATGTCTCAAGCTGTAGAGAATTCTACCCTGAGGTCCCTGGTTCAAATCTACCTGTTGGCAGTTACAGCTGCTTCCTTTTCTGGGACCTGGTCCAAAATTCAGGAATGTTAGGGTACGTCTAGACTACAGGCTTTTGTCGACAGATACTGTCGACAAAACTTCTGTCGACAAGGAGCGTCTAGACTACATTGAGTTCTGTCGACAAAGCAAGCTGCTTTGTCGACATGGTAGTGTAGACGCAAAGGACAGTTTACATGCAATAACACCTTCTGTCGACAGAAACTCTGTTGACAGAAGGCGTTATGCCTCGTAAAATGAGGTTTACCAGCGTCGACAAAACTGCGGGGTTCTGTCGACGTTATGTCGACAGAACTCAGCGGTAGTGTGGACGCAGGTATAGTTTTGTCGACAAAAGTCCACTTTTGTCGACAAAACCCTGTAGTCTAGACACACCCCTACTGGAAAGGCTCCTGGCATCTTTCAGTTGCTTTTGGAACAGGCATCCTCATTGGGATGATCTCAAAGCAATAGGTGAATGTGACATTGTCTTATGACACCCCCATTGTATTGGTGGGGAAACTGAGGCACAGAGTGGCTAGGTGCTTTGACCAAAGATCCCAAGGGAATCGATGGGAGAGTGAAGAAGACAGCCCAAATGTCTTGCCTCCCCCAGCTTCAACCGAACTATCCCTCAATTCAAAGCATTATTAGCTATTGCAAACGTATGAATTGCCAGTGGAGAATTTGGCCATATGTTGCAGCTCCTTCGCCTCACCGGGACTTATTGCTATGCTGTAAAGCAGGTAAGACTTGCTCAGGTGAAGGGCATGCTCTGAGGTCCCCCACCCTCCACCTGCACCATGTTTGGAGCCTCCAGCGGGGGAAACCAGATCACATCGATCCGATACTATGATGCTTGTTCTCACTTGAGAGATCACCCTTGTGCTCCTGGCTCTAAAGAAAGCGAGTCAATCAATTCTAGGTGCTAAATCTCCAGGTTGTTCTGGATGACAAATGGGAGACTTACGGGCTAATTACAGCAGGCCGCCTAATTTCCAGCTAGAGTCACAAAATCAATGGGAACGCCTGGCTTCTTTAAATAATCACAGCTCACAGGGAAGGGCTCCATCTGCAGGTGTGCTAAAAATCTGCTGATTTACTTGCGGGCCTCGCTGCAAAGAAAGCATTTTGCAAGCAAGCCAGGCCAGCCAGGGAGCGGTCTTTCCCTGCGTGGGAGTCAGAGAGATGAACAGAAAATGAAAAGAGAGCAGATCGGGCTGCCTTGTGAGCCGTGCTGGGGTCTGAAACATGGGCTGGGGTCTGAAACAGGTGTCAGGTTTGCCTTTATTCGGAAGGCCAGTAAGCTGCTGAGCTGCGTGCTACAGACTGCTTGATACCCTGCCTAGACAGATACTGGGGAAAAGGGCAGCAACCTGTCTCCAAATTGTTTTAAAAGGCTAATGATGATGACTCCTCTTGCTTTTTCCAGGTGTCTCTACACTGCGCCCTAAACTCAAACTAAAATACGCCAATTGCATCACTTATTTCGAGTCTATTTCAAAATAGGCTATTTCGAAATTTGGCACTGTCTACACCGCACCAAATTTCAAAATAAAACATTATTTCAAGACAGTCCTTAGCCCTCATGCAACAAGGTTTACTGGGATGCCGAAATAGCATGTCCGCTATATTTTGAAATGGTGGATGCGTTCAAAAGATGTGGGGTAGCTATTTTGGGATACCTCTGGTATTCCAAAATAACTTTGATGTGTAAACATACATAGTGCTTTAGCACCACTAGGCCTTGCAGCGTCGCTGGGAGATAGTCAAGTATTAGAAGACCCATTTTACAGGTGGGAAAACTGAGGTTCAGCCAGCCAAATTCATTATGGGACTCTCACGTCCTTCTGGCTTATTCAACCCACAAAGTGTTGCTCTACTAATCCCAGACCAATCTGACTAGTGTTTGGGTCTCTCTTCCCCATGTTCTCCCATCGCATCCATTGCCCGAACAAAGCAAGATAAGCTGCACTGGAATGCCCAGTGGCATTTTGAAGGGACATGGTCCCTCTGAAGTTGGCCTTTATGCTCATGATCTTTGCTCAAAATGCCTCACCTCTGCCAGCCCCTTTCTCACTGCACCCTGGGCCTCTCTGATTTCAGTTTAGGTGTTGCTTTGCAGTGGCGCCAAGCAGACCCCTCACCTGCAATGAACTATTGGCAGGAGGAGCCCTTTCCCTAGGTAGCAAACCTGACTACATGCTGCTCTGAAAGATGTCAAGCAGTGGCCACTGAAAAGGAAATTCAGGAAACACCTGGCAATGCTATTGCACCCCACAGCAGGCTTAGAACTGGGGACCTTTGGAGCCACCACAGCAGGCTCAAACCACTCAGCTAGCAGTTGCAGAAAGCATGCAAGCAGCCCCTGTCCTGTGTGTAAAATTCCACTGGGAGGCATGTGAAGGGAAATGATTGGCCAGGATCTATTGGGGGTGTGGCTAAAGACCTATAAAGCTCACTCCCCGTGAGTTGCACTCACTCCAGTCTGGGAGGTCAATGTAGGAAGAGCTGCTGGGAGGGACTTATTCTGGCTGGGTGTCTGTGTGTGTTTTCTGAGATGACTTTGGTCTGCAATGGTGGGAAAGTTTAAGGGCTGCAATTAGAATTTTTTCCTCTGACCTTTATGGGGGACTTTATAAGCCTATTATTAAATCCTTGAAGCTTAATAACATGCACTGAAATCTTTCTAACTTAATAACATGCTACCTAGGGGGGTTTTGAAGGTCAAATCATGTTTTCTTTCTATCTCTTTTACCCTCAGTTCCTGATTTTTCTGCTCTTTCCCTTTGTCTTATTGATGAATTGGTGTCCTGCTCCTTGAATTTTATTGATCATCTGTGCTGTAGTACCTAGGAACAGGAAGCTCTGTCGAATGTGTGGGGGTGGGGCACTGGTGCTGGACTTCCAGGGGTCAGGCCCCCACTCTTTAACATGGGTGTAGTTTGGGGAGGCAGGGGACGGTGTGCCCCTCCCTCCCACAACCTGCAAAACTTGAGTAGGTATGGAGTGGTTCTGGTAAGGGCTGATTTGCAGCAGGGAGCTGAGAATCGTGCTTGGCTTCCCCAAACTGTGCCCATGTTAGGAAGTGGGGAGCATGGCTCCCTGTCCCCCCCAGTTCTAACACCATTGCTATGGTAGTCTCTAAGTTCTGTACTCAAGGACCTGTCGTGCTAGGTGCTGTACAAACAGAACAAAGAGACAGCTCCTGCCCTGAACAGCTTGCAATTGAAATACGGGACAAGAGAGGGGTATACAAGGAACTAAGATGCTGCTGTTCACCGTGCGTGACTGTGATCTCTACCACCAGCAGCTTGACCTGTTGCCAGACGTTGTGTGGCCACAGTGGCAAAGGAGGTTGTCAGCATTGCAGATGTTTCTGGGCAGCTCCTACCAAGTGTCTGAGAGACAGCACGAAGGGGTTTAGTTGAAAATTCAAAAAGCGGCTGATGGAGTTTGGCACCAGGGGTCAAGCAGAGGGGGAAACCAACATCTCAAGAGTGAATGAGACACAATAGGTAGTCAGGGGATATGTAGCCAAGTGCCTTGCAATGACTGCTGTGTATCAGAGTAACTCCCTTAGCTGGCAGCTGTAGTAGGTGGTTATCCTGTTATGAACCAGCCCCCAATAGAAGGGGATAAAGATGTACATGCTTCTAATATGGTGTATGCTCTCAAAGGCACGAATGAAACAAACTAAAATGGCAGGGAAAATCCTTTTTTTTTTCTCTCTCTCTCTCTACAGTCCCACAACAGGAGCAGTCCAATGATTTAGTCTTTGCTCTACAAAGGGAGCAGCTTACTCAGCTGTCAGGTGCTTTGAAAGGGAATGGGTGTATGCCTGCAGGGCAGCAGAGATCACATAACGCTGAGCAGGGCCATCAGGGCAGGCATTGTGGGATACTGGCGGAAGCCAGTTCTGTTGACAAAACCAACAGCAGAATCTACACTGGTTCTTTGTCAACAATAAAGGGAGGGGAAAAGAAAAATCTCTCATAGGGCTAGAAGTCTTTTTGTCACCAAAAATGGGTGATTTCCTGACAAAAGTTGCATTGCAGTAGGGATGTGGATGTTTAACTGGTAAGCATCTCCCTTAACAGGTGATTCTTACAGCTGATGGTTAACCAGTAGCCTGCCAGGTCCCCATGCGGGGCTGCAGGCTTCTAACCCCTGTGGGGTGGACAGGGGGCTGCTCCGACCAGGCTGCCTGCCTCACCTACCCCCCTTTAATCAGTTTGCTGGTTAACCAATTCAATGTGACTTTACATCCCTGCATTAGTGTGTATGCACTCACGGTTTTGTCACGACTAGGCAGTTTTGGGCAATCAAATGTAGTAGTGTAGACACACCCTATATGAGATTTATTCCCTCCAAGGGGACAGTGTCCCTTTAAGTAAACCTCCTGCCCTTGGACTTTCAGATAATGACACAGCGTACGTGTGTCCTTTGTCAGCACTAACACAATGCAGGCAGTACGCTGTCTTACTGCAAGCTTTTATGCTGGCCCACTATACAGATGAAAGCAGCCGCTGAATCACCTTTTCCAACAGCCTGGGGAAAAAGAGACTTTCCCAGCAGCCCAGAAGAGCACTTTCCATCAGTAGGGGTGGAGAAGGAAGCCCAGGCCTGGCCCTAATGGAGTGTCCTTTCTCTGTAATCACTCATCAAAGAGAAGCCATAATTAGGTGGGAATTCGAGGAAAATGGAGTAGGAGGAACTGCCAGACTAATTTCCAGCTTCTTAGTGCCTGCTCTGTCCAGTGTTTAGACCTAGGCTGACTGGCAAACGTGGTGCAGCCAGGCCAGGAAGAGCAACGCTACCTTATTGGCACTCTGGGAACCAGATGCTGCCCAAGAGTGTGTGTTCACCCCTATGTGAGGGTAAGGGCAATTCAGGTGTCATCTCTGTCACCCGACAATCTCTGGAGGCCAAGTGGCAGGGGGTACATGGTTGCCTAGGGATACAGGGATCCCACGGGTTCACCACAACGGTCCAGGTCAGGCCTTTTCAGAAAGCCAGTGCCGTGCTGTGGACAAGATGAGAAGTGCCTAGGGAGAGTGTCTGAAGAGCCATGTGGATGTCCTAAAAGCCAGGGCTGTGAGGGAAGGCAGGTCACCGAAAGGAGACCCACAGGTTTCTGTCGGGCAGCGGGAAAGAGAGCCTTCTTCTTGAGTCGTGTCCCAATGTGGTTCACAACCAACATCTCTTCCCAGACTGAGCCCAATGCTAATGAACAGCCGGGAGGGGGGGGGGGGGGCCCAAACCAGTGGGCCTCTCCCATGGAGGGGGGAAACACTGAACTTTCAACGCTGTATCGGGGTGCAGGAGAACCCCCAGTTCTCTCTTCAGTTTGTAAGGACAAGCCATCCGCAAGTTTGCACTTATGAGACAGGCTCTCAGCCAAAGAGGTTCCGGATGCCAAGGACAGGACCTGGGGCAAGCTGACTGGAGGAGACAGGGAAACGCTTTGCGAGAGTTGTCAGCTCCAGAAAGTGGGCCATGGTTTTCATTCCTCCGTCATCGTTCCTGTCCCATATTCACCCCTTTCACCCTGGAATGGCTGTTCTTTGGTAACCAGCTTCCTCTTGTTTTCACTCTCGCTAGAGGCCTAAGGGCAGAGTGGGGGGTCTGTGGCTGGTATTAGCCCAGAGGCCAAGCAGGCTAAGTACAAAGGGAGGAACCAGATTGTCAGCCCGGACTGAGGTTCCAGTCTTCAGTGGCAAAACACCCCAAGTTTCATGGCAAAGCAGTTCCTTTCTATAGTAGTTTTCCTTCATTGGGCTCAGTGAGTTTCGCACCATCACAGAACACTAGAATTGGAAGGGACCTTGAGAGGTCATTGAGTCCAGTCCCCTACCCTCATGGCAGAACCAAATACTGTCTAGACCATCCCTGACAGGTGTCTGTCTAACCTTCTCTTAAATATCTCCAGTGATGGAGATTCCGCAACCTCCCTGGGCAACTTATTCCAGTGTTTAACCACCCTGACAGTTAGGAACTTTTTCCTAATGTCCAACCTAAACCTCCCTTGCTGCAGTTTAAGCCCATTGCTTCTTGTCCTATCCTCAGAGGCCAAGGAGAACAATTTTTCTCCCTCCTCTTTGTGACACTCTTGTAGATACCTGAAAACCGCTCTCATGTCCCCTCTCAGTCTTCTCTTTTCTAAACTAAACAAGCCCAATTCTTTCAGTCTTCCCTCCTAGACCTTTAATCATTCTTCTTGCTTTTCTATGGACCTTGTCCAATTTCTTGAAATGTGGTGCCCAGAACTGGACACACTACTCCAAGTGAGGCCTGATCACTCAGAGTAGAGCGGAAGAATGACTTCTCGTGTCTTGCTCACAACACTCCATTAACGTCATGCTGTAATCAGTTGCCATTTGGCGAGCGCTTGTTTATGTTAAGTTGTCCTTCTTGTCCTTTGTTGTTTTATCGGGCTGGGTTGGATCACAGCTCTGATAGGCGCTTGCCTTTGTCTGCCCACTGCTTACCCCTCACTGGGGATATACAGCAATCTCCGGCACCTTTATGTTTGTCCCTGCGTCCTCCCTAGAACATCTGATACAGTGATGGCCTTCCCACGTATCTCTTAGCCCACGCACTCCTCCTTCACACAAAACAGGGCTGATTTCTTTGGTATACAGAAGCGCTGTGCACATTCGAACAAGGACATCAAGTTACAATGTGAAGAAGAACAATCATCACATTCTTTTACTTCTCTCATGACGTTTGTCGTAAGCCTAGAGGAGAACGGTGACCCGAAGAGTTTGTTCCTGCCTTGACATGCTGTAAAAGGTTTCAGGTCGCCACTAAATGTTTTATTGGCCCTCTTGACTGAAAGTTTACAGTTTATCAGCTTTTTGGCACTGTTTGTTTAATAGACCAAAGGAATCCCTCCACGGAGATTCTGGCAACACAGCCTTTACCTGGCGGTGGGGAGAGGGGAGTCTGGGTCCGCCCTCACTCACGGGCCCTAGCCCAGGGCCCTAAGGACATAGACCTGTCCAGGTCTTGTCTGGCTGACGGGGCTTTCCGCTGAAATGCGCCAGCCCACGAGCTCCTTGTCCTGCCCTGGGCTGCTTCCCCTCCCCTTACGTGGTTTCCCTTACCCATCCATCACTCGCCCTGGATGGCTCCCTGGGGTTGCGGCCTAGCTCTCTCTTGCCCCCGCCCCCAGCCTTCTTCTTTTAAATCCTGGCGCCCTGGCGTTATGTCACACTGGGGCGCCCTCCTCATCAGTGGCTGAGCCGCCCGGTGTTCCTCTGCACCTACGCACCTCCTCCCATTCCTTCTGGAGCCGGCCACCTCTCTCACTTCCCCCGCAGCCCTGCTGTCGCGCGGCAGCCAAGCATACCGCACATGCATGCACCTCCGCCCATCTTCCTCCCTGCCATGCCGGAGCCCGGGCCTCGGAAGTGCGGGGCTGTGGCGCCCCATCACACATCCGATATAGGCAATCTGGCTGATCCAACTCTGCCAAACGCTTTCCTTTT